>NC_057804.1:577595116-577621749 GCF_018294505.1 Triticum aestivum
TCTTGTAGTGGAGAATTTTCAACGTATGATGTAAAATAGCCGTTGTGTCAAAAGAATTGACAGTTAGGTCACTTTGGGCCAAAAAAAAGTATCCAAAAGATGCCCTATATACCTATATGTTGCAAAAGAAAATTACCCAAAATTTTGTCACACACATCTAGTAGCTGCATTGAAACCAAAAACAATGCAGCAGGAACCCAACCACTAGCGATGAGACTACCCCACCGCCGACAGTCGCCACCCCACACCTACTTTGACCGACTGTGCAGCGCATGCTGCCGCCGTGACTCAATCGGCCGTTCTCAGCCCCGCTACCACCCTGCCGCTTGGGATGTCCGCTACCAAATCTTGGGCCGGCGCATCCGATTCCACCGACTCTGGCCATAGAAAGTTGGTGTAGCTACCGGGACATCCCCCTTCAGTATTTTGGCTAATTTTGAACTTTTTGTCCGGATCACAAGAAAATGTTAGTATCGTCCATGTTGCTGAAGGGGAATTACTACTTGGGGATTTGCTCACTGAATATTGGAATATACTTACTTTATGCATGCCATCAAATATAGCTCATCCCCTGAAAGAACAAAGATTGCTGATGTTTTTTTCCATGGTTTTCTAAAACAATGTTGATCTTTTTCAGAGAAATGCAATGATTATTTTTAGAGAACATTCTGCAAATCAACTAAATAAGAGTCTAGGCATTCTTCTTGTTTTTTTCGGGGGGAAGGTGTCTAGGCATTTATTAACATGTAGAACTTACAATGCATGGGGAATGAAAGATCAAATATACCTTGCTCTCCTTTCTTATTTTAGTGGCTGTTAATGTCATCATAAAGAATATTACACATTAGGATTGAGTTGTTTTGCTCTTCTATTTTCCAGTAAGCCCTGCGATATTTTACAACCCATCGGACACCCTTGTCGATCTGATGCTATGTAGATCAAGATTATTTCTAATTACCTGCGAGACACCGACAAAGTATATCATGTGGAATTTCTTGTTCCTGTGGTTAGGAGGCTGGGCAAAAAATATATATGATCATCACAATAATATTAGGTCTTGGAACCATGACTTATTACATAATCAGTTTATTCACTCTACATAAAGCAGCGGACTCACAAAGACACATGCATATTGGATACTACATTATATGGAAGGCGTGCATGCATCCGTAACCGATCACACCCTTAGCTGCACCTGGGGCTCTGCACGAAGTTGCTAACCGGAAATGACTGGTCGAACGTGGCTGCATGCTCACTACCAGTAAACCTCAGCTTGTCACCGACGCGTTGAACCGTGTGGAATGTGAGAAAATCCCACTCAAATTGGATCCTCACGCCACCCAATTGAGTTATGGATCCGGGCCGGATAACACCACTGACTATGCTGTCAAACCGAATCTTGTGTGATCCACCGGCAACCGTAACATTGAAGTCGCAGGAGGCGGGGAGTGTCACCTCAACGGCGCCCCCATGGTTCACGTACGACTTCACACCCTGAGGCAGGAGAGCCCGCGGGAAGTTGTTTATCTCCAAAAGGTCGTACGCTGTGTCGGAGGTGGCTGCTTGGAGGACAGAAGCCAGGAAGACGATGAGGAGCAGATGCTGGATGGCCATGGCTAGCTAACTGTTGCTGCTTACAAATTGTATCAAGGAATATGAGGAACTGGGAAGTATGTGTAGACTGAGGCCCTGGCCACGTATTATATATGCTGCCCAACGAAATCAAATTCAATCGTACTTTAATTGCATTTATTTTGTTCCTGATTATCACTCCATCAACCACCTCATCAAATATGCTAAAAATATCATCCCATTAAATCATATTTATTTCTGGCCTAGAACATTCTATAGTTAATGGTTATGCCAAAACGTTCCTCAAATATTCATAATCAATACGTACCATAAAATGAGACTGAAATTTCAGAGCAACATTCATTTACGTACTTCACAGCCGACATATGAAACATATGCAAAAACCTAAAAATGAATCAAGGGGAAACATCAACATCCCAACAGTTTGATCCTTGATGTTGGCTTGGGTACCAATGAGGCTTCTCTTCTCTTCAAATAATGTTGTGCAGTGCAACTAAAACATAAAACACCCGCAAGAAAGAAATATTTCATTTAGATATACTTGAGTTTTACATGAGTATGCGGTGCAATAGAATGATTATCTCCCATTGTACAGATCATCTCTTTCAGGATGCCTACTCAGGCCAGCACAGACTCATGCATAACATCTCCGTGAAAGTTTCCACAATGTTATAGCATGAACTCCCAGACCATGAGAGAGGCTCAGTACCCATATCCAAAATGAAGAGTGCGGAGGAGCAGGTGCCTACCCCTCCACCTTCCACTTCTCTTAAAATTTTCCTGTGCAATGCAACTAAACTAAAAAACAACTCCAAGCAATATATTCAATTTATATCTTGTTGGGTTATGATACGTCTCCAACGTATTTATATATTTTTTATTGTTCCATGCTATTATAATTGTTGGGTCATGAGCCGAAAGCAAGCCATCGAACATGCCAGTGTTGGATTGGATGAGATTGTCGACCGCCTGAAGGAGGTTCTCATCGTGATCCTTGAAGAGCCGGTCCAGACCTACGGTGAAATATGCTCGTTGAAGCGCGTACACGCCACACCTTTCCTCGGACGGCTTGTCCATCGCCTCCGCTCACGGCCGATCACGCCACCGCGTCCCGGGATGGTGTCGCGGCAACTCCAGGACCACTTAATCTTATACCAATTGTGAGCAACTCACCTGATCGAGAGGAATTGCTAGGGATTAGAATTCGAAATTGCGGAAATTGGTTTCTTAGCTAGACGTCCGTCCACCCTCATAGCTACACTACACCGCATGTTGCCATCATCCAAATCCCAGCCAGGAGATAGGAGAGAAGTATAATGCCTACTAGCTTAGCCCGCGCGGCGACACGCCGCGCCCATCGATCAGTCGCGACTATGTAGACTATGGTCCAAGCATTAGAGTAATAAGTAGTTATGATGAAATTTGTTGCATAACTTGAGGCTTTTTAGCAAATTCTTTTGTTCACAACAATTTATAGACACAAATATCTATCTTTCATGGAAACTTTTAGTTTATTTTGTACATAGCAAGGGTCTGTCCACCAAGTTGAAACAAATACACAACATGACCAAAAGTAAGGAACTTCGGAACAGTGCTTTCGTAGCTAAAATTTAATAATTTTTCACATTTCATAACATAAATACTTAACTAAAACTTACATCTGATCTGAAGTACAACCATTGAGACAGTAATAAAACCACTATTTTGATCATCAGAAAAAAATTAATGTGCTTTACATGGAAAAAGTTTAGAGACAAAATAATTTAGCCAAGAGAAAAACTATTTCAGATCACAAAAGGCGCTCCAAAGAGTAATTGTGTATATTATTCAAAAGAACACTTTGTTACCTTCAGGCTTTAATTAGCCCCATTGTATCTTGTGGAATCATGCAGTGATACAAATTCTTACCATAAACAAAAAAATTAAGCAGCTCTTAATATAGAAACAACCATATCACTCTGAATCAAGGGAGCATGATGCGATGAACTGATGACAGGGAATCTATGGTAGCATATACCCAGGAAACAGTGTTCATGGAAACTTTGTTAAACAACCCCTTGCTCAGCTTAAAAGTATTCCTTCCTGGGTCTCCACTGAAACAAAGCAATATTTATACACCCACAGGTGAGAACAATATGAGATTGTTTGATATAAAACCAACAATGCTTGAACATACTTGTTTCTCTACCTCACCATGTGGCAACCAGAAAAAGCTTTAAAAATTAAAAACCACTTGCAAATTGAAGTTGAGAGCCTTCACTTATTTCTCGAAATGGAAGGAGGAAGGGGCCTTAATTTGTCCCAGTAACCCCATGAATATAATTAGCCAAATATGTGGCATTTCATCTTATTACATGGTCATGCTGAAGGAGGGAACATCAATAAAATTAGGCATAAGAAATCCATCAAATGAAGAGAGATGTACTTAGAAATAAGAATAACAAACATTCTCAGATACTATGTACCTTATCCTGCCTCTAAGAATATGTCAAGAAGGTGAATCATTCACTTTTATGTTACCGTTGCTGACAACGGACAACTGTGGATGGAAACAAAATTCTCAGCAATGCATATATGAAACTAAGTAACATGACTTAGAAAATATAATGTAAAATATCACAATAAACTACTACTAAGTATGTTCAATAGTAATACAACCTCAGTTTGTACCCCAGAAATTTCTATCACCAAAACATCTTAGAAGGTTCAGTGCTAGTGATGTGCCTGCCATAAAACCGAATGCCAATTTCTAGTTAAAAAATAACCGCGCAAGACCATATTCCTCTACCGCCAAGGGTATATGATCGAGTGGGGCCAACTAAAGACAGGCCCCACGATTCCATTTTTTAATGTATGTTGTTGTATAATGAATGACGCGCTTGTATGCTTACGTGACTATTTGGTTTTTGATGTGATGGAAATTGGAGGGAAAGATGCTGGACGGACTAATTTGATCAATCGGGTGAGTAGAAGTATTAGAGTTTTGGCCATCTCATCCATTAAATTTGGATGGAGGGTATGCATCTTAATATGATAAACATATATGCATACCGTATATGGGTTATATACATATAAAAATCAGTGCAGCAGGCATTTTTTCTGAATCTAAACATCTTGGTGGCCGACTTCCAGTGTGAAAATATTGGTTTTAGTCCCTGGTCAAATGGACTGATGCATATTATGTTTGGTTGTACCACGAAAAATAATTTGGTTGCTTTAAGACATTCAACCGAGGTAGACGATGCAATTTTGGCTGACATGAAGTTTTACGATCATCAATATAGCAGAATATGCAAAAGATGGGATAAAGCAAGTCATATCTACTCCCTCAGTCCCATAATATAAGAGCGTTTTTGACACGATGGAGGGAGTAGTTTGTTTATTTGTTTGAGGAACACTTATTTGCTTGGAGAATAATGAAGTGTGCTTGCACCGGTACACATGAGATGAACTTGAACAAAAGATCTGCATTCATATATGCATTGTACCAGAAATCAGTGCTGCTCTAACTTGCCTCTGCATTGCCTCTGAACCAGTGCTGATCTATATCGGAGATCAGGAATTTACTCATCAGGTCACTGCATCTACTTTATTGCGATTAAACCACCAAACTCAAAGAAATACCTGCAATTTATTTAATAGTCTTATTTGATTTTTTATTCAGAATGCGTTGAGCTATTTCTTTTGCCGAGCTACATTCTTGTACATTGGATTCTCAAGGAGCATCACTTGCGAGACATATCTTCACATACTACCATTTCAGAACACCACTCCCTTCACGCACAGGACATACATGTTCTACATCCACCCCTCACACTCCTAATTTCAAACCGAGTTGGCAGGTTATTGTAAGGCAGGTAAGCAACCTTCTAGATGGAATGTTGGAATTTACTCTGGCAAGGTAGGTCTTAAACATATTATCATCTGGCTATCTACTGTTTGAGCTCCCCATGCTGCTAACACCATCAAATATTGTTTGCTCTGGACATCTTCATATGCCAATTTGACCTTCTTTTTGGCAGACACAGTATCTCAGAACATCTAAATTGACTCCTTGCACAGGTCTCTGAATTGACACAATCAGAAGGATAAAACAATCGCTAGAGCTCTTATAGGAAGTCAGCCATCATTTTACTTAGACTAAAGAAGGTGTCTATCACAAAAAAGGAAAAAAAGTAAGTGCGAAGAAACACATGTAGGGTTCCACATAATTTGTAAGAGATGATCAAGGCATATAGTTGCAGCAAGTAGCAAATGGCATGAATTTATTCATGATGCACTCACGCATCAAGGGTGTAAATCTTCTTTAGCTAGGTCCAAATGCAGATAGATACAGTACATGAATGATGTGTGATATGTCATTGTAGGTTTCAGACCTGATGAAAAGTTTATTACAGTACACGAAAAATATTCATGAAACGGTTATACAGTACAGGAATGATGAGAAATCGGAAATTTCTGTACAGGAATGATTTATAATAAATTGCTGAGAGGAATAAAGAAGATGCAGAATGTCTAAAACTTCTCAAAACTGGAAACAATTATACAAAAGCTACCTGACAGAGTATACGGCTAGGAATCTGCCTAATTCAGTGTCTCTTATAATCCACCAACGACTACGGCGTAATCACCATCACTGCGGCTCAACCAGAATTCGATCGAATAATGAGGCAAATAAAGCAGCTAATATGGGGTAAATGCACACTAACTTGGCAGCAAGAACAGATGGGTCATAAGCGCCTTCAGTGACCCTACGACCTGCAAATGGTAGTATACAGACAGTGCGCCTTTACTCTGAATAACCGAGAAGGAGCTGCCTTTATCCTATTTTTTTGCGGGGGAGCTGTCTTTATCCTCCACTCAAGCTAGCTATACTTACAAAGTTAGAGTTGTATAAAGTTTTGAAGCGTAGCACTGTGAATGGATCACTCGTCCAGCAGCCTCCTGACACATAAAATAGGCAGAGCGAGCATTACCAGGTCCCATAACTCGGGGTCAGGCTAGTCGAACACGATGACGCGCACCACCGTGCGCCACGCCGACGCCAGGTAGTAGAGCGCAGGCCTCTCGCACTGGTTGTGCGCTAGGGGCTTCATGTTGAACGCGCGCGCCTTGTAGTCAGCGGGCCAGTACCAGTTCATGAACATCCGAGCCGGCATCTGCATCTCCCGCGCCAGCATGACGCCCTCGCCACCGTCACCACGAACCCCCACGCCACTGACACCGTCCACCGGTTCGCCGCGATGTAGCATATCAACTGGTGCATCACCCCCGTCAAACAGCCTCCGCAGAGATGCCAGGCGCAAACGCAGCGAGTCAGTGACACCAGCGGTGCTACCTGGTGGGCGGCGAGGAGGCCCAGGAGGTCACCATACATGCCTTACTCGTGGAAGCCCGAGTGTCGGCACGCCCAGCTCCGCCATGCCCCATGCATGATGTAGTAGGGGATGGCGAGGAGGTTGTCCGGGAGGAAGACCGTGTTGTCGACTTGTCGTCGCCCATGATGAACCAGCGTACACCTGGGAGACTGAGGCGGAAGGTCTCGGAGATGACGGTCGACGTGTGAGATGCATGCGGATGGCAGAGCGATGACCGTGCGTGTAGGAGAAACCGGAGGTATCCGGTAAGATCTTGATGTATATGCACTCCTTCCGCTTCTCCAACAGGCGCGCCAACGCCGCGAAGCTGAACACTGCAGTGTAATCGTCGTTGTCGACAGCGTCGCCGTGGCAGGTTGCGGTGGTGATGGCGTACTCGTCGTCGACACCACCGTCACTTTGGAGGGTGGTGGTGGCATCCTCGCCGTCGACACCACCGTGACCGTGGCGGGCGTCGGCAGGGGCCTCGTCAGCGGCAACGTGACTAATCAGGAGGATAGTGTTGTGGGCGGCTTCTTCTGGGTGGAGGCAGCCGGGCGCTGCCACGCTGGGCAAGATGCCATGTATGAAGAAGAGCCCTTTTATAGGCCAGTACGGCGGTGAACGGGTGGCTGGGTTATGCACCGCACTGGAGCAGAGTTTTCGGGAGCGTCTAGAACACACGGCTGGCCAACAGCGGCAGTAACAAAAAGGGACATATCGATTGGGCTAGAAGCGATCGCGACAGAAATACAGAGAAGCATCGATGTGTCAGGAAAGGGACATATCGATTGGGCCAGAAGCGGCCGTGACAGAAATACGGAGAAGCATCGATGTGTTAGACTGGCCCACAAGCAATGAAAAAACGCTAAGCCAACCAAGCGATCGCCACACCCGTTGAAGAAATTTGAATCAAAAAACTGAACACACCACTCATTTCTACCCTGCCGTGTACCAAAAAAATACCACGCGCCATACTCACAACTCACCATAGGTCACTTTCATCCAATTGGTTTAATCTCAGAGCGAAAACCTTGCCTGCAATAGAGGCTTGGGTATTTAAACTAGTGATCGCTAACATAGTAGAAAGGCGTGCTCATAGTCCATCAACCATCGCGGTGGGTTGATCTCGAACCTAGGCTGCGGTTAGAGCATAAAAATTGTATGCGATATTGAGTCCATCACACAAAGTTAGAACATACAAACTATGTGCAATAGGAAGGGTCCATCACACATGGTTATAAGTAAGGGTTAATTATCCTTTTGCCCTTAGTGGTGTCCATGTGCTCAGTTTTGCCCTCAGATGCGAATTGTCCTCAGTTTTGCCCCTAGTCCGAGCACAGCAACTACGACGAGGCCAAACGGCCATATTTGAGTCCATTCCGTCCGCCGGCGTTAGTAGTTGTGGGTCCGGAGCTTACACGTGGGACCGCGTGGACGTGGGTCCGGAGCTGACATGTAGGCCCCTGCAACTAAATCCCCAAATCATTCTAGCTCACACCCATCCGCGCGGCCGGCTGTCCTGCGCCGCCGCCGCCGCCACCTGCGCCGCGGCCAGCACCTGCCCTGCCACCAGTTGCACGGCCTGCTCCGCCGCTACCTCCCTGCGCCTACGCTCCACGGCTCATTGTGACGCCCACCACCTTCCTGCGACGCCACGGGTGGGGCGCCCGCCACCTGCTCGATTCGCGGCGCGGCCTCCTTCCGTGCGCCCGGCCGGAGCGCTCAAAGGTGGGGGGCTGCTGGAGCTATTTGAACTAGGAGGAAGAACCCTAGGGCGAAATGGTGAGCAGCGGCGACCCCGGAGTATTTGGCGAGGCAGGCATCGGGCCGGAGATCCGCCGCGTCCACGACTGGGTTCCCGAGGGGTAAGTCTCGCCTCTTGTTTAGATTGAGCTTAGTTGTGCATTTGAACACTCGATTCGAGTAGGTTTGCCCAATTAGTGTGCTGATTGCGTCTCTGTTTTTCGCCGGTTAGGATGGAGTTGCGGTTTGCTTTCATGGTGCACATTAGAAGGGACCGGTACATGTTCGATGCAAAGGATAAGAAGAAATACCAAGGAGGTTTTGATTATCGGTTGCCAATGGCTAGTAATTGGAGTTTCAGACAAATTGGGGAGGTAATTTGTAGCCAATATCCTTGGGGTTTGCTTGATGAAGTGGTATACAAATACTATGATGGGGAAAAGAATTGGGTGACAGTTAGTAATGATGAAGAGCTAGCTACCATGTTTGTTAGGCATAAAGAGAAAGATAATTTTCATGTGAGGCTGCAAGTTGATGTGCTTGAGCAGGCATTTGGACCTAGGATGGCGGGTGCAACATCTCGGGGAGAATCAAGTCGTCGTAATGGCATCTCTAGCCAGAACAGTTCAGTTGGTGCACGGCGACGTGGTGGCTCGACAAGTGTGGGCAACAGCAGTAGGGTCCCCCTTGAAGTGGAGCCTGATGGCTACAATTCTGGGGTTGATGAAGAGAAGTTATATTCTGATGTTATTCAGAATTTACGACGGGCACCTCGGGCTGAAAACCAAGATGAGGCTCACAATGCAGTCCGTGTGGATGATGACGCAATGGGTGAGGACGAAGACCTTGCAGCTGTTGAATGGGACCCTTTGAACCCTCAAATGGAAGAAGGTACAGTTTTTGCATCCATGAATGAGTGTAGAAATGCACTTGTGACATACTGCATCAAGGTAGAACGTACTTTCAAAGTTGACAAGAGCGATCAAGTACGTTACAGAGTGCACTATCCTACTGAGGGTTGTCCATGGAGGCTGCTTGCAGCTAAAATGCGGAATAGCACTAATGTTCAGGTCAAAGTGGATCCTTTTAAGCACACATGCCAGGAATCAACTCTTAGGAAGGATACAATCAGTAGAGCCAAGTCAAGATGGGTGGCAGAAGAAGTAAAAAAGTGGGTGAAAGAAAACCAGCAAGTGGGTCCAAAGGAATTGCAGAAGAACATCAAAGATAAGTTCAAGATAGATTTACCATACATGAGATTGTTCAATGGTAAACAACATGCTATGGATTCTATTTATGGTAACTGGCAGGAAAGTTTTCAATTGTTGTATTCATTCAAAGGTGAAGTGGAGAGGACAAGCCCAGGTAGTATTGTAGATATTGATCACCACACCGTGGAGTACACATTAAGGGGAGTGACAAAGACCAAGGAATGCTTTAGAAGGGTTTTTGTCTGCTTTGAGGCTTGTCGCCGGGGTTTTTTGGTAGGCTGCAGGCCTTATTTGGCTATTGATGCCACTTTTCTCACAGGAAGGTTTAAAGGACAGTTAGTTGCAGCTTGTGCAGTTGATGCACATAGTTTTGTATTTCCAGTTGCCTATGGTGTGCTGGAGACAGAGTCTGAGGAGAGCTGGACTTGGTTTTTGCATAATCTCCGCCGGGCTATTGCACATCCCAATGGGTTGGTCATTCATACAGATGCCTGCAAAGGTTTAGAAGTGGCCGTGGACAATGTGTTCCCTGGAGTAGAGCATAGGGAATGCATGCGTCACCTTGCTGCAAATTTCATGAAGAAATTCAAAGGAAAGGTGTATACCGACAATTTATGGCCAGCATCTTTGACATGCAGTGTGAAGAAGCATAACTACCACTTGAGGCAGTTATACATGAATCCCAAAGTGAAAGAATACTTGGAAACACACCACTCCAAGTTATGGGCCAGAAGCCAATTCAGTGAAGTGAGCAAAGTTGACTATGTGCACAATAATCTAGCAGAGTCTTTCAACTCAACGATCCGGAAACTAAAGGGTCATTATGTGGTGGATTTGCTTGACAGGATAAGGATATAATACATGCAGAAATTTCATTATCGTGCAGGAATAGCCGAGGCAAAATTCATGGGCCACATTATCATCCCTGCCATGATGAATGAACTGAAGCAGAAGACAATAGGCTTGGAAATGAACATGACGCTTTGCTCGGGTACCACAGCAGAGATATCATATTTGGATAAAGAGAAGAGGGAATGGAGATATCCAGTGGATTTAGAAGCTAGAACTTGCAGTTGTAGGCAATGACAGATAACTGGGTTGCCATGCATTCATGCCTTATTTTTCATCACTTCTCTCCCAGGTCCAGCAGGGAACACACAGCAGTATGTGCATGATTACTACTCTGTTGCAAGGTTCAAAGCCACATATGCTTATGCCTTGCCTGCTATGGAGGGAAAACAACAATGGGACATGGTGGACCCTGGATTCAAGCTTTGCGCTCCAGTTCTGAAGAGAGCAGCAGGTAGACCAAGGAAGAGTCGAATAAGACCTTGCAGCGAAGGAGCTGGACTTGGAGCGAGGAAGCGTAAGTGCACAAGATGTGGTGGGTCTGGTCATTTCGGTAAGTATTGTGATAATACAGTAGATCCAGCGTTCGGAGAGAGTTTCGATGAAGGCTTCGATGAAAATGTTGGTCAGCAGCCGGTTGCCTCAACAGATGATGAAAATGTTGGTCAACAGCCGGTTGCCTCAACAGATGATGAAAATGATGGTCAACAGCCGGTTGCATCAGATGAGGATTTTGACGAGGTTCCAAATGATGATGGTCAACAGCCGCATGATTTTGACGATGATCCAAAATATCCTCCAAATAATGATTCAAGTGAGGCTCCAAATGGTGATCCAAGTGAGGCTCTAAATGGTGATCATGGTGATCCAAGTGAGGCTCCAAATGATGATCCAAGTGAGGCTCCAAATGGTGACCAACCTTCTGTTGTTGTGAGTTCTGCTAGGTATGTAAATCTTGCAAGGGTCAAATACTACTGTACATCTATCACTTGACACGATCTCATTACCGTTTATGTTTGGACCCTTTATGTTTTGCACAGCTCTATGGTAGGTTTGAAGAAGACGCGCAAGGTACCGACAACCAAGAGAAGAAGAGAAGAAACAATGAGCACAAGGTGCACGAGGAGCAAAGTGATGACAAGAAGCTCAAGGAACAGACAGAAGCCCCAACGCTATCTATGAACAATTATGAAACATTATGAATAAGGAATGATGTTGTATTATGAAACATTTATCACTTGACATGTTGTATTTCTGTTGGATGATGTTGGACCTATGTTAGAAGTATGTTTGACATGATGTTTAAATATATGTTGGATGATGTTTGAATGAGCACATGGTTTTTCCTTTTTTTGATTTTTTTGAATTTTATTTTGCTCATTTAAATTCTGGTCAAACCTAACTTTGACCAAGATTTAAGCAAGTCTAAAACATCAAAATGAAAAACTAAGCCTGGATACTTCTTAGTCAATCCAAAATGAAGTTGTGGTGAGGTTTTTGAAATTTTCATGAAAAATGTGCTAAAAAGAGGGGTCCAAAGGTAGGGTAAACGGCCTCATTTCTAAGCAAGGTTTTTTTCGACCTTATCTAAATCAGTCAAATAACTTTCCTACACATATATTCTATATGTACAGACTATGTGCGCTGGTTTTTCCATTTTTTGATTTTTTTTAAATTTGTTTTGCTCATTTGAATTCTGGTCAAACTTAACTTTGACCAAGATTTAAACAAGTGTAAAACATCAAAATGAAAAACTAAGCCTGGATCCTTCTTAGTCACTCCAAAATGAAGCTGTGGTGAGTTTTTTGAAATTTTCATGTTCATTTCCCCAAAACACTTCTCTTCACTTCATACAAGAGAGTTTGAGATACTCGAGATATCATACAATACACATGAACTTATCATTTAAATGTATGTAAAGCTTGTTTATCAACTTAAATCGTTAGTATATGACATAAGAAGACTATGTGCGCAGGTTTTTCATTTTTCTGATTTTTATTTAATTTATTATGCTCATTTGAAATCTGGTCAAACATAGCTTTGACTGCTCCAAACCCCTCCCAAACCCCGCTAACCCTAGCGCTGAATAAGGACCGTTCATCTAACCCTAGTGGTGATCAAGGGCCGTCGATCTAACCCTTCTAGAAGAAATCTGCGGGGAGGAGGGGGGCGATCCGCGAGATGCAATCTGATTGGCTGGGAGATTGTTTTTTTTAACAAATATCGGACGCGCTGGATGGACCGTTGGGCCGTCTCGTTGTCTGGGCCTGAGATCGCAGTAAATAGCCCGTCTCAGCCTTTCCAGGCCTTGCATGCATGGAGGCGGCTACGTGGGTTTGCGCATGCGCGGGAGGCGGCGACGTGCATGCATGCGAGTGAGGCGAGCTAGGCGAGCTAGGCTAGCGAGGCGAGCTAGGTGGTTCAGGGCAGTGGTTCAGGGCAGCGGTTCACATGCACTGCCCGGTCAAAGATGCATCGTTTTCGTGCAAAAATGTAAGTGTGCAAAACATAACGGATACACACACGCGTCCAGATTCACGCACGCACCATTCTCATCCTTTCTCTCTTCCTCTCCCACCCACAGGCCTATAAATGGGGTTCCTCTCTTCCTCTCCCACCTACAAGCCAGATCCGATCCTCTCCAACTGCAAACACCCAAGCGACCAAGCCCTCCCCAAGCGAGACCAAGTGAAGAAGATGTAGTTCAACGGGCCGACCTTCCGCCGTCCGCCTGTGGTGCCGGAGCTGCGCTACCCACCGGGCGTGCTCGTGGAGAGGGAGCTCCGTGTGTGGGCTATTTCAAGGTGGAGGGGTTTCGTCGAACTCACCCGCGCCTTCCTCAGAGCCGGCTATGCCCACCTCCTACAGGGCTCATCGAGGATGTTCACCCTCAACGAGGTTCGTGACCGCGGCGGCATCCTCCTACTGCTCACGGTCACCTTCACCAACCCATTTGACGCGCGCGAGCTCCTCGGCCAAGTCTTTTGGTGCGGCTGCGAGGTCATCTTCTTCACCATCTACAACATCTACACCAACTACAAGCGCATCTTCCCTGCTCCAGGCCAGATGCACTCCCTTCCCTACGACGACGAGGAGGAGGTGTGAAGATGAAGACGGTGTTGAAGGGGCGCGCGCGGCCAAGGTGGAAGAAGGAGGTCAAGATGAAGATGTTCAAGCCCGGAGTCAAGCTCATCATGTTTGGTTTTTTATTTTGTTGCTTTTCTATGTCGTGTCGTGTCGTGTCATGTTTCATCATGTGTCCGTGAACTATCCGTGAACTTATCTAAGTTATTGTAATGGTACGGTGTGTTCCATCTTATTATGTGTGTTAAAAAATGTCCGTTCCCAAACTTATCATTTCTTCCCTAAACAAGTCATGAAGTTCGAGAACTTGTGGTTTTCGGAGGGGGTGAGAAGCCCTCTGTTTTATTCAAACAAAAAGTCATGAACTAACATGCAAATTTATTCCCTTTAAATCCTAAACCAAGTGCCACTCTAACCCTAAACCAAGTGCCACTCTGACCAAAATCATGTGGTAGTGCAACATACATTTTCAACCTTCCAACCCTCCAAAATTTAAGTGCAAAACAAAGGAAAACCACTCTCACGCGTGTGCAAACATTCACGGTCTCACTATTTTTTTTTAAAATTCACAGTCTCACTATGTATACCTTCCTTCCCTACCCATGTCAAAGTCTTGCCATCTGTCCTAGCGGTTACCAGCGCAGCCCTAAACACCACAAACCCACGCGGTCCTGGGTTCGAGTCCCCAGCCGCACCAATTTTTTGTGCATTTTCCACCCTTCATTTTTTTATACATATTATGTTTTCCTCAATGTAATGCCCTTAAAAAATGTTCATTTATTTTGGCACCTGGCGTAAACCTCTACCAGAGCTGAGGCACATTTT
This sequence comes from Triticum aestivum, assembly GCF_018294505.1. Lineage (NCBI taxonomy): Eukaryota > Viridiplantae > Streptophyta > Magnoliopsida > Poales > Poaceae > Triticum > Triticum aestivum. The sequence goes on from NC_057804.1 coordinate 577,609,782, forward strand.
CCATGACATTTTGGTCTTTGATTTAAATCACGGTGTATTTGAATTGGATTAATTAACAGCTCGAAAAAATTTCTAACCTTAATTGTTTGGCTCCGGAATAATTCAATTAGCTTCCACAAAAAGTTTCAGCATTATGATTTACTGCCTAAATTAAATCAGAATAGAAAACAAAAAAATATGCAAGAAAACCCCTGAATGGGCCTAATTGGATGCAGTTGGCCCATTAGTCTAGCCTGCACTTGGCTCTACGCTCTGAATTTGGCCCAAGAGCAACCTTTTTTCGGACAGAAAGGCAGAGCAGAGAGCTGCATTTCATTGATCAAAAGTTTCTGAATTCCTAATTTCTTCTCTTTTTTTTCCAACATATTTAAATGTTGGTCACTTCTTCTCTTTTTGTTTCAACATTTAAACAACTTTAACCAACATTTAAACTAGGTGAATTTCTCAAACAATTTCAAGATTACAAATTCCTTCATAATTCATGCCTTTCCATACATTTTCAACATTACAACCAGTGCGATTACCATACCTACAAATGCCCAAAAGTATTTGCAAATGGGTATTGGTAGTGCTTGATCTTCAAGCTTCCTAACCTTCTTCTTCAACATCCTAAGCTCAATAGCTAGCTCTCTGTCAGTGCGTGCTTCGCCATCCATCTCTTCTTCCGGAGCTCGTGGTGTGGCTACTGCCGTTCGTGGCAGCATGCGCAACCATTCTTCATGCTCTTCTTGCAGTTCATTCATCAGAGTCTTGGCCAGAGCATCGACCCAAAGAAAGAAGCATGTCACCTGCATGAACACTAAACAGATCAACCCATTGCTCAAACATCCCGACGACGAAAATGGTGCAATTGCCCCGATTCTTACCCCATTCTCGCTGCACACGTAGAACGGACGATTCTGGTTCCTCGGTGTCTGAGAAACCCTTCGATCAACGCCCGCCCGGCACCGCGGACAGACGAAGACAGGCATGTCCACACGCGCCCGGCTCTGCATCCGCGAGGTGGCGCGGGAGCTTGAGGAAGACATGGAGCTCGGAGCCGAAGGGGATCTCAACGTTGCCGCGCCCTCCACTGCTAGCTTCCCACCGCCGCGCCCTCCACAGCTAGCTTCCCGCCGCCGTGCTCTCTCTCTCGCCGTGGTCACCGCCGTGCTCTCTGTCGCCGTGGTCACCGCCGTTGTCGCCCGCTTATATAGCACACCCGCCAACGGCTCTCTGCTCAATGGCTCTTTGCTGGGTCCCACAAGCCACGCGTGCAACGGACTGAATAAAATTGGCCGTTTCTGCCGCCTGGTCCCACCTGTAAGGGCCGAGTCAAAAGGTTGACCTGACGGAGACGGCAGAGTTCACGGAACGAGTCGGTGCGCACGGACTAGGGGCAAAACTGAGCACAATTCGCATCTGAGGGCAAAACTGAGCACATGGACACCACTGAGGGCAAAAGGATAATTAACCCTATAATTAAAAATCGTGTGCTCAGATGGGTTGGCGATTGGGGTGCCAACACACACGCTTTCAAAACGGTGTGCGGTGAATGGGCTCGACTAGGTCTGAAATAAGTGCTACATTATAAAATTACTCATTTTTTACAAGCAAACATAGCACCAGACGTAATTCACAATTGGACAACCCATCGCACACTCTACAATATTTTGTTCTGCCATTTCTCTACTAATGGACAAAAGGCACTCGGCTTACATCGGTATGCCAACATGATGTACCTTGAGTGCGTTACGCTGAGTGTCAAACCCGCCGAGGCAAAATCAGCCTTTGCTAGGGGGTCTGCACACCCAATGGCGGAGCTATGTTGGGGCCAGGGGGCCACTGCCCCCCAGCCTTTGATCAATTCCTGAAGAAAATTTATTTAGGGAGGCTTAGATTAGACTTTTTTTAGCATTTGGCGCCCCCAAAAACTGAAGATTTTTGTTTCCCCCCCCAGTGATCTTCGGCTAGCTCCGCCACTATGCACACCCAGCTTAATATGCTTTCTTGTAGTGGAGAATTTTCAACGAATAATGTAAAATAGCCGTTGTGTCAAAAAAATTGACAGTTAGGTCACTTTGGGACAGAAAAAGTATCCAAAAGATGCCCTATATACCTATATGTTGCAAAAGAAAATTACCCAAAATTTTGTCACACACATCTAGCAGCTGCGCTGAAACCAAAAACAATGCAGCAGGAACCCAACCACTTGCGATGAGACTACCCCACCGCCGACAGTCGCCACCCCACACCTACTCTGACCGACTGTGCAGCGCATGCCGCCGCCACGACTCAATCGGCCGTTCTTAGCCCTGCTACCACCCTGCCGCTCGGGATGTCCGCTACAAATCTTGGGTCGGCGCATCCGATTCCACCGACTCTGGCCATAGAAAGTTGGTGGCTACCGGGACATCCCCCTTCAGTATTTTGGCTAATTTTGAACTTTATGGACGGATCACTAGAAAATGTTAATATCGTCCATGTTGCTGAAGGGGAATTACTACTTGGGGATTTCCTCACTGAATATTGGAATATACTTACTTTATGCATGCCATCAAATATAGCTCATCCCCTGAAAGAACAAAGATTGCTGATGTTTTTTTCCACGGTTTTCTAAAACAATGTTGATCTTTTTCAGAGAAATGCAATGATTATTTTTAGAGAACATTCTGCAAATCAACTAAATAAGAGTCTAGGCATTCTTCTTGTTTTTTTCAGGGGGAAGGTGTCTAGACATTTATTAACATGTAGAACTTACAATGCATGGGGAATGAAAGATCAAATATACCTTGCTCTCCTTTCTTATTTTAGTGGCTGTTAATGTCATCATAAAGAATATTACACATTAGGATTGAGTTGTTTTGCTCTTCTATTTTCCAGTAAGCCATGCGATATTTTACAACCCATCGGACACCCTTATGGATCTGATGCTATGTAGATCAAGATTATTTCTAATTACCCGCGAGACACCGACAGAGTATATCATGTGGAATTTCTTGTTCCTGTGGTTAGGATGAACCATTGCAACATATCGCAATAAATAGCTGGGCAAAAAAAATATGATCATCACAATAATATTAGGTCTTGGAACCATGACTTATTACATAATCAGTTTATTCTCTCTACATAAAGCAGCGGACTCACAAAGACACATGCATATTGGATACTACATTATATGGAAGGTGTGCATGCATCCGTAACCGATCACACCCTTAGCTGCACCTGGGGCTCTGCACGAAGTTGCTAACCGGAAATGACTGGTCGAACGTGGTTGCATGCTCACTACCAGTAAACCTCAGCTTGTCACCGACGCGTTGAACCGTGTGGAATGCAAGAAAATCCCACTCAAACTGGATCCTCACGCCACCCAGTTGAGTTATGGATCCGGGCCGGATAACACCACTGACTATGCTGTCAAACCGAATCTTGTGTGATCCACCGGCAACCGTAACGTTGAAGTCGCAGGAGGCGGAGTGTCACCTCAACGGCGCCCCCATGGTTCATGTATGACTTCACACCCTGAGGCAGGAGAGCCCGCGGGAAGTTGTTTTTCTCCAAAAGGTCGTCCGCTGTGTCGGAGGTGGCTACTTGGAGGACAGAAGCCAGGAAGACGATGAGGAGCAGATGCTGGATGGCCATGGCTAACTGTTGCTTATAAATTGTAGGATCGATATACGAAAATGAGGAATGGGGAAGTGCGTGCAGACTGAGGCCCTGGCCGCGTATTATATATGTTGTCCAACGAAATCAAAGACAATCGTATTTTAATTGCATTTATTTTGTTCCTAATTATCATTCCATCAACCGCCCCATCAAATACGTTAAATATAACATCCTATTAATTCATATTTACGTTTGGCCTAGTCAAACATTCCATAGTTAGTGGTTTTGACAAATTTGAAACGTTCCTCAAATCTGCATAATCAATACGTACCATAATATGAGATTGAAACATATCCTATATACCTAAATAGTTCACATCCTTACTAGTGTTTTTTTATCTTAATAACATGCACACATGCCATATCATGAAAGGTCCACCACGACATGTATGAGAACTATTTTTTATTATTAAGAGCATTTTCAATAGAAGATGTAGATGCAAAATTACCTAAGTTTTGCATCTTCAGAGCCCAAAACCTCCTCTTCAACAGACGATATAGATGGAAAAAGTTTTACATCTCTGCCTCCCAGAAATGTAAAATACAACACCTCTCGTTGCAAATTTGCATCTCAGCCGACTGGGGTTGTAAAATTCGTGGTCGCGTGCCAACCGTCCAACTGCCTTCCATTTCCTTCAATTTCCTTCCATGCAACCGCTCGTTGCCCGCCCAACTCCGTAGCCCGCCGATTTTGCCCAAAATCGCCGCTGCCACCGCCCGCAGTTGCTGATTCCTTTTCGGCCTCCCGCCTCGTGTCGAAGCTTCTCTAGCGGTCCTGCTAGCATAATGCCTTCCACAGAGAGGTCATCGTTGGGCTAGGCTTCTACCTAGAGAAGACCCCCTGCCGGAGGTAGCAGAGGCGCGCCAAACCGCCAGCCTCGGCCGTTCGTCCAACAGCGGGAGCTGTCCGCTCGCGGTGCCAAGCTCCCACCGTCTTCTCTGCCGAGCTGCGGCATCTCCTCTGTCGAGCCATTGCCACCGCCCGCACCCACCGCCGCCAAACGGCTTCCCAACCCGCACCCGGCTGATTTCGTCCACCCCGGAAGCAAGGTGTTCGACAAAATTCCGCAAGGTAAAAATTCGATCAGACTTGACGTTTTTTTATTGGGGTTAGAGAGGTAGTTTGACGGTGATTTTCTGCATTGTAGATGACCTCACGTGACTCCGATTTCTGTTGCGGAACGTAGCATGCAATTTCAAAAAAAAAATCCTATGTTCACGCAAGATCTATCTAGGAGATGCATAGCAACGAGAGGGGGAGAGTGTGTCTACGTACCCTCATAGATCGAAAGCGGAAGCATTTGACAACGCAGTTGATGTAGTCAAACTTCTTCTCGTTCCGACTGATCAAGCACCGAGCATACGCCACCTCTGAGTTCTGCACACATTCAGCTCGATGACATCCCTCGAACTTGATCCGGCAAAGTGTCGAGGGAGAGTTCCGTCAGCACGACAGTGTGGTGACGGTGATGGTGAAGTGATCCACGCAGGGCTTCGCCTAAGCACTACGTGAATATGACTGGAGGCGTAAACTATGGAGGGGGCACCGCACACAGCTAACAATTGTTGGTGTGTGTGTTCTAGCGGTGCCCCCCCCCCCCACATATATATAGGTTGGAGGGGAGGAGAGGCAGCCAAGGGGGCGCTCCAAGTAGGAGGAATCCTACTTGGGCGCCTCCCAATTTTGCCTCCCCCCTTCCATAACTTCCTGAGGGGGGAGGAAGGAGGAGGGAGGAGGGAAGGAAGGGGGAGGGGGGGTTGCCCGGAACCCCTTCCGGTGACCCGATATGTACTCGGTACACCCAGAACACTTCCGGTGTCCAAATATCATCGTCCTATATATGAATCTTTACCTCTTGACCATTTCGAGACTCCTCGTCATTTTCGTGATCTCATCCGGGACTTCGAACAACATTCGGTCACCAAATCACATAACTCATATAATACAAAATCATCATCGAACGTTAAGCGTGCGGACCCTACGGGTTCGAGAACTATGTAGACATGAGTGAGACACCTCTCCGGTCAATAACCAATAGCGGAACTTGGATGCTCATATTGGCTCCTACATATTCTACGAAGATCTTTATCGTTCGAACCGTTATGACAACATACGTTATTCCCTTTGTCATCGGTATGTTACTTGCCCGAGATTCGATCATCGATATCTTCATACCTAGTTCAATCTCGTTACTGGCAAGTCTCTTTACTCGTTCCGTAATACATCATCCCGCAACTAACTCATTAGTTACTTTGCTTGCAAGGCTTCTTATGATGTGCATTACCGAGAGGGCTCAAAGATACCTCTTCGATACTCGGAGTGACAAATCCTAATCTCGATCTATGCCAACCCAACAAACACCTTCGGAGATACCTGTAGAGCATCTTTATAATCACCCAGTTACGTTGTGACATTTGCTAGCACACAAGGTATTCCTTCGGTATTCGGTAGTTGCATAATCTCATAGTCAAAGGAATATGTATATGACATGAAGAAAGCAATAGCAATAAAATGGACGATCAATATGCTACTCGTTCATCAAATGACAAATCATGTCTATGGTTAGGAAACTTAACCATCTTTGATTAACGAGCTAGTCTAGTAGAGGCTTACTAGGGACACGGTGTTTTGTCTATGTATCCACACATGTATCAAGTTTTCGGTTAATACAATTCTAGCATGAATAATGAACATTTATCATGATATAAGGAAATATAAAATAACAACTTTATTTTTGCCTCTAGGGCATATTACCTTCAGTCTCCCACTTGCACTAGGGTCAATAATCTAGTTCACATCGCCATGTGATTAACACCAATAGTTCACATCTTTATGTGATTAACACCCATAGTTCACATTGCCATGTGACCAACACCCAAAGGGTTTACTAGAGTCAATAATCTAGTTCACATCGTCATGTGATTAACACCCAAAGAGTACTAAGGTGTGATCATGTTTTGCTTGTGAGAGAAGTTTAGTCAACGGGTCTGTCACATTCAGATCCGTATGTATTTTGCAAATTTCTATGTCTACAATGCTCTGCATGGAGCTACTCCAGCTAATTGCTCCCACTTTCAGTATGTATCCAGATCGAGACTCAGAGTCATCCAGATCGATGTCAAAGCTTGCATCGACGTAACCCTTTACGACGAACTCTTTATCACCTCCATAACCGAGAAACATTTCCTTAGTCCTCTTAGGTAACTAAGGATAATTTTGACCACTATCTAGTGATCTACTCCTGGATCACCATTGTACCCCTTGCCAAACTCATGGAAACGTACACAATATGTCTGGTACACGACATAGCATACATTATAGAACCTATGGTCTTAGGCATAGGGATCGGAATGAATTTCATTCTCTTTCTATTTTCTGCCATGGTCGGGTTTTGAGTCTTAATCAATTCCACACCTTGCAACATGATGTCTACTATGCAACTTTATTCTTGTAGACACACGTTGGGCCTCCAAGCATAGAGTTTTGTATGACAGTAGCAATTTTCCCTCAAGTGGGTGACCTAAGGTTTATCAATCCGTGGGAGGCATAGGATGAAGATGGTCTCTCTCAAACAACCCTGCAACCAAATAATAAAGAGTCTCTTGTGTCCTCAACACACCAAATACAATGGTCATTTGTATAGGTGCACTAGTTCGGCGAAGAGATGGTGATACAAGTGTAATACGGATAGTAGATATTAATTTTTGTAATAAGAACAATAAAAAAACAAGGTAGAAATTGATAAAACATAGCACAAACGGTATTGCAGTGCTTGAAAATGAGGCCTAGGTTTCGTCCTTTCGCTAGTGCAATTTCTCAACAACGCTAATATAATTGGATCATGTAACCATCCCTCAACGTGCGATGAAGAATCACTCCAAAGTTCCTATCTAGCGAAGAATCTAAGAAGAAATTGTTTGTAGGGTACGAAACCACCTCGAAGCTATTCTTTCAAATCGATCTATCCAAGAGTTCGTACTAAAATAATACCAAATAATTTCAGATTCATAATAGTCAATCCAACACAAAGAACTCAAAGAGTGCCCCAAGATTTCTACCGGAGAAACAAAGACAAGAACGTGCATCAACCCCAATGCGTAGATTACCCCAATTTCACCTCGAGAATCTGCGAGTTGAGTGCCAAAACATATATCAGGTGAATCAAAATAATACCCCATTGTCACCAAGGGTATTCACATGCAAGACATATATCAAGTGCTCTCAAATCCATAAAAGTATTCAATCCAATAAAACGAAATCTCAAAGGGAAAACTCAATTCAACACAACAAGATAGAGAGGGGAAAATAGCATATGATCCGACTATATTAACAAAGCCCCCAGTACATAAAGATCGTGCCATCAAGAACACGAGAGAGAGAGAGAGAGAGATTAAACACATAGCTATTGGTACAAACCATCAGCCCTGAGGTTTTTTTTGGAATATTTGACGATTTATAGGGCGAAGAGGAGGTGCGAGAGGCCACTGAGGTTGGCACAACCCACTTGGCGCGCCTGGGCCCCCAGGCATGCACTGGTGGGTTGTGCCCCCCTCGGGGCACCCCCCAGGTGCTGCTCTGGCCCATTGGATGTCTTCTGGTCCATGAAAAATCCACAAAAAGTTTCGTGGTGTTTGGACTCCATTTGATATTGATTTCCTGCGATGTAAAAAACAAGCAAAAAATAGCAAATGGCACTGGGCACTGGGTCAATATAAAGTTGCTATAAGATGATTGTAAAACATCCAAGAATGATAATATAACAGCATGAATACTTCATAAATTATAGATACATTGGAGACGTATCACTACTGTAGGTTGCTGCTAACGCGACACTACAATGAGAGACCCTTCGATGAAACTGCGTGCGATGCATTAATCGCAAATAGTGGTGTAAAAAACCGTCAAAAAGGTGCAAAACGTTTGCGATGGAGGATGCATCAAAGACAGTTCAGATTTTAGTTGCGTGTGCGATGCAGGGCATATGGTTCAGTTCAATTAACCATTTGCGATGAGGAGGAACAAAAGAAACGGGCAGCCAGATAAAGGTGTGCGCGATGTACATCATACGGTTCACTCGGATGAACTATTTGTGATTAGGCAACACAAAAGAAACAGGCAGGCAGATGAAGGTGTGTGCAATATATGGCTTACGGTTCTCGGATGAACTATTTGTGATTACGCAACACAAAAGAAACGGCCAGCCAGATCAAGGTGTGTGCAATATACGGCATGCGGTTCACTCAGATGAACTGTTTGCGTTGAGACAAGAGAACAGAAACGGTTCAATATATCAAGATGTGTGTGATACACGACAAACATGTCTGTAATCAGAAATGTGTGCGAAGACCGATAATAACACAGATGATTGATTCTAATAAGACGTATGTGATATGCTCTATCTACACAATATCTATTGGCCATTGGGTGACGAGCGGTCATCCGGGTACGCCATAAGGATGCGAAGAGGGCATCCTATATCAGCAAGGACTAGCTGTTCCACCAATAGCTCATCTAAGAGAACTCTCAAGTTAACTGTGCTCAGGCTGGAGTAGGCATAAGATGGTGACGGGATGGGAAGTTTTATTGATGTTAATCCCACTGATGGGATGTATCTTAAATGTCCATTAAGGACATTTATGACACATCCCATCAGTGGAATTAACCTCAAGGTCCTTTTTTGAATTTTTTTTGTTTTTTAACACATGTTAAAGAAGGTCTACCGCATTAATTTTTGACAATGTGCGACTGAGGGCATATGCTTTAGAAGAATTAACTCTCTGCGAGTAGGCCACAGAACAGAAACGCCACGTACGCGGCCAAGAAAGCGTGCCCACGTTACGCCGTCCGAGAATAGTGCCATACTTAGTATAAATTATAGAACCGTCAATAAATTTTGAGCCTGCGTCCCGTCACATTCCAAATTGCAAACCTGTTCACACCGATCAAAACCTAAATGGTTTCCCACTTAGGAGTGTATTAGTACTCGGTTATAAATACTACTACTCCAAGATGACTGCACATTCCTCCTCAACTCCTCATCCACAAAAACAAACAAGTCATTCATCATCGTTCCCTTGCGTCTGCCATGGCCATCATGAGTTCTGGGTCGAGAGATTACCACCAGGGAGAGGCGAGCATGGAAGCGGAAGCACGAGAGATGTCCCGCCTCGCTGCGAAAGCAACCAACATGTCCTGTCGCATGGCCGTAGCAGTAGAGAGGTCCCGCCGCACCGTCGATGCAGCAGACAGCTCCGGCCGCACCGCGGAAGCAGAAGATGTCCCGCCACGCTGCAAATGCAGCAGAGATGTCCTCCCGCGCCACGGCAGCTTGGGAAAATGTCTCGCGGGTAGGCGCATGCATGCCATCGTCCTTAGCCAGATGGATCAGATCTCCGGCTGGGCGAGGTTACAGGATGACATGAAAGCCTCTTTTGAATAGGCTACCAGCGTCATCTGGCAACTAAATGAGAGTAATGCGAAGCTCCGGGCCGAGCGCGACCTGCTAAGGGCGAAGATCGTCGGAAGTGTGGAGCAGCAGGAGGAGACCACTGTCTTATTGAAGAGGATCGACGTCATCGTCGAGAAACTTATGGACGAGAATGCCATGCTGCGCATCGAGCGTAGAAGGCTGGTGGAGGAATCCGTGGATGCTCTCAAGCAGCATCTTGAGGACAAGAAAGAGCTCATCGCCGCTCGCCGCGGAGACTAGTTCCCGTGGCTTGCAGCAACGCATAAAGAAAGTAGAGATCAGCGAGCCAGATCGTTGTCTTCCTTTTTCTTTTGCCCTTGTGTATTTCGGGCATTGCCGCATGTGGCTTTTTTAGTTATGTTCCTAAATATGTAAGAAACCTATTATCCACTGTCATCGTCCTTATATTTATCATGCTTGCTATAAGTCGCAGTCGATGCTATATAGGTCCGTAGGATCTTACAGCAAGATCTGTGCAAAGCTTTCTTTCCAGATTTTCATTTTTCTCTCTTAAATATGAGTCCAGTGAGACATAGCCACGCCGTGAAACAAGGGCTCGGGCGCCATTAATGGGGATGTTGGGAGGGAGGTGCACGACGGATAGAGGTCAAAGGGCTCTCCTCCCTATGAGCACGCGCAGGGGTCTGATCGCACGCCATAGCTACCCCGCACGACACCTCCTAGTAGCCAATAAAAAAAGGGGACGCATGGCGGCACATAATTGGTAAGTAGAACACCCATGGTTTCAATAATACTTGTGTTTCCGATTTATAACGTGACAACACTTGTTGCAGAATGACTTTGTTGATTGTTAATGTGTGCGCCTTCACAAATTGGACAGAAAAATTACCACAACATGTTGGTGCCATGTCATGACACCATGCTAAGTTTCATGATTTTCACGCGTGTTTTGGATTTACAGGAATTAAAAAACCAAGTTTCTCAATCTTTCCGGCCGAGCCACGACGCCCAGATGTTTGAATTTCATTCCCATCTCTTGCATGGGACCTAGTGTCGGTGTACTAGAGTAGGGGTACCCAAGTACCCCGAACTTGTGCACGGGCAGTTGCAGCGCCCCGCGGCAAGGGCTTGCCGGGTGACCGCCAAGGTACTCCGTGGCTCCTTTGGAGCCATTCAAGAACAAAGTATTCAAGTCAAGAGGACAAGGCCCCGGCAAGAGGAGCTTGCCGGGAAGGCCAACCGAGGCATCTCAAGGAACTTGCCGCGACGCACCACGCATCCCGGCAAGGCCCAGTGAGCGACAAGCTTCCGGGCGCGACAAGACCACGACCGCGGCAAGACGCTTGCCGCGGCAAGCGGCCATGCTGTGCCCACGCTCCAGCGCATCCACCAACGTGTCGCCCTGGGGGCCTTCCCAGGCATGCATGGCGGAAGGCTGTGCAGCTAGCGGTAAGCGGTGGCATGCGATGCTGACAAGATCGCCATTGTGGCAGGCGGTGGCGCCCCAGACGGTCCTTTTCTACACTATTTTAGCGACACAGACGGGCATTTAATGCCCTTGTCCCCTGCCGTCAGGGTTAGGTAGAGAGCACTGTACAGATAACTGTACCAACCACCTCTCTTTTTACATTTTTACCCTTCTCTACGTTGCCACCTGTCGGTGACCCCTTGTGCATATAAAAGGAGGCCCATGCTTAACGTAGAGGGGGTTCGGTTGGACTGGTTCGAAAGGTTCGGATCATTTCGAAGCCAGAAAACACTTAGCTCTTTAGAGCAAGAACACAATACAATCAAACAAGCAGCAGTAGGAGTATTATCTCTCCGGAGAGCTCCGAAGCTGGGTAAACTGCTCGTGTGCTTCGCCTCGATCTGCTCTTCGTGCGACCTCCCCCC
>NC_057804.1:577622059-577636976 GCF_018294505.1 Triticum aestivum
CGGTCCCATAGGTGTTCGTGGATCAGTTTCCCCGACATCTTTGGCGCGCTAGGTAGGGGGCGTCGAGATTGTGTGAACCTGATCCGGCGTTCACACGAGCTAGATCTTCGTTTTCTTCATCAACATGCCACCGAAGAAGAAGGCTTCGGAGGCAGTTGCTCCGTCCGCGTCGATCTCACCGCCACCGGAACAAACGGGTGGTGGGGTTGACGCTGGTGGAAGAACAGACATCGACGAGGAAGCTCGCGGTGCTGCCAGGTCCAAGGACAAGGCTGCACAAACCTTGGTGTCTTCGCATCCGCCGCGTCCCTCTCAGGAGGCGCAAGACCGACAACGTCATGGTATTCGCAGTACCATACGCTTGTTGGACCAAGATCAAGCTGGTGGGTCTCGAGGCGCTCAAGACCAGCATGCACACCAACATGCTGGCACGAGTGAGGCACGGTCGCTTGGACGGGATACTGCTCCTTCTAACATAGTTAGGAGTCCGAGCACATCCCGCTCCTCGCGCCGTTCGCCGCTGCCGCCCACCACTCCAGCGGAAGCTTTAGCGCGAGCTCAACTGCTCCTGGATTACCCTCCGACGTCTGACAAGATCGAAGCATGGAGGGCCACCATTCAGAGCCTCATCGGCTACGCCAACGGCGACACTCCACGGCAGCCAAATGCATCGCTGCCGCGGCAGGACTGCCAGGCACGAGCCGGTGGCGACGAAACTGGTGGGGGTGCAACCACCGTGCACTCTCCACCCCGAAGGCCAAGATCGCCGACTCGCCGGATCCACCTCAACAGCGACTCCACCGCATTGTCAGATCCACGAGCTCGTCGCGATCAGCGCCAAGTTCTTCGACATAGACAACAAGAAGATGCTCGTACTCGCATCGAGCGCCGAAGGGAAGCGCGACGTCAATCCGACAAGCGCGCTGGGCCCTCTGTTGACATGCATGCGCCATGGGAACCAGGTGACTTGCCGTACGCGGTAGGTTGCCCTGCGTTCACTCGTGAGCTGCGGCAAGTCCAGTGGCCCAGCACAAAGAATTTCAAGCCAGATCTACCGGAGAAGTACAACAGCAAGACGCATCCGTCAGAGTTCCTCAGCATCTACACCATCGCGGTGCAAGCTGCCGGGGGCGAGACGACAAGATACTTGCCAACTACTTCCCACTGGTGCTCAAGCCCAATGTCAGATCCTGGCTCATGCATTTGCTGGACAACTCCATATCCTCCTGGGCTGACCTGTGCCATCAGTTTGTCGGTGCCTTCACAGGCGGCCACAAGCCTCATGGCCAAGAGAGTGACCTTCACCTGCTTGCCCAGAAGGAAGGAGAGCCCCTGCGTAAGTACATACAGAGATTCAGCAACGTACAACACAACATCCCAGACATCCACCCTGCTGCGGTAATCAGCGCGTTCCATCAGAACATGCGGAACCGCAGGATGCGGGAGGAGATGGCGATGTGCAAGATCAGAGACGTCAGTGAGCTATATGCCCTGGCCGACAAGTGTGCACGTGCTGAGGAAGGGAGGAGACTCCTCGGAGAGAATATAGGAGCAGGAGGATCTGACAGTAAGGATACTGCCCCGGCAAGGAAAAACCGGCGGCGGAATAACAGAAAGAAGAAAGGAAAAGAGGTGCTAGTTGTCGAGCAGTCCGGCAACGGAGGTGGCGCCAAGAAAGCCAAAGCTGGTGGCTCCGGCAAGGAGATTGCTGCGGAGGCTGTGGCGGTCGCCGACAAGCAGGACGGCACCAACAAGCAGTACTGCAAGATCCACCGCACCAAGGGCCATGATCTCCAGAGCTGCAAGAAAGTCGAGCAGCTTGTTGCGCAGCAGAAGGCTGAATACGAGCGGCACGACAAGGAGAAGGCCCAAGAAGGTGCTGGAGGATCCGGCAAGAAACATCCCGGCCCGGGAGGACGCCGCGGCAAGGCCAAGCAGCGGCAAGGAGATAGACCTCCCCGTGGCCGCGACAAGGATGAAGATGACGACGACGACGAAGACATCGATGATGACGAGACCGATGAGCAGGAGTTCCAAAAAGGCACAGAGGTCATGTGCGTTGATGACGGTGCTTCTCTACATACTTCACACCGCCAGCTCAAACAATGGGTGCAGGAAGTCAATGCGGCAGAACCACCCGTCGAGTCACGCAGGCCTCTGAAATGGTCCAGCACGCCTATCATCTTTGACATTGAGGACCACCCTGATCGCATGACTGCGGTTGGGTGCTTGCCGATGTTGGTTTCACCAACCATCCGCAACCTCAAGGTCACTAAGATGCTAGTTGACGGCGGGGCCGGCTTGAACCTGATCTCCTCCGCAGTGCTCCAGAAACTCCAGATCCCTGACAGCGAGCTCGAAGAGACCGGCATGTTTCAAGGAATCAATCCGAGAAGGAGCAAGCCGAAGGGAAAGATCACGTTGCCGGTAACATTTGGCAGCGAGCTGAACTTCAGGACTGAGAGGGTCACTTTTGACGTTGCTGACTTCCTATTGCCTTACAATGGGATACTCGGTCGTCCAGCACTTGCCAAATTCATGGCAGCCTCTCACTATGCATACAACGTACTGAAGATGCCAGGCCCGATAAGCGTCATCTCTGTCCCTGGCGACAAGAAGGATGCTCTTATCTGCGCCGACAAGATCTACCGGGAGGCAACGGCCGCAACAGATCACAAATCACTTGCCGCTGAAGCTCCCGGGGGGAAGAAGAAGACCAAGTCCGGCAAGAGTTCTGATGCCCACTCTGGCAAGCGCACCTCTTCGGAGTGCTGCGCTACCGTCGAGGACGCACCATCGAGCTCCACCAGAAAGTGTAAGAAGGCAATGGCAGCTCCACCAGAGACCAAGAAGGTGTCCGCCAAGGAGGACGGCACTGGTGGTACCTTCACCATCAGTGCCACGCTCGATCCTAAATAGGAAAGCGCGCTCATTGCTTTCCTGCGGGCGAACGTCGAGGTGTTTGCGTGGCAACCGTCTGACATCCCCGGTGTTCCCAGGAAAGTAATTGAGCACCATCTTGCCGTCTGTCCTCATGCGCGGCCCGTCAAGCAAAAAGTTAGGAAATAAGCAGTGGAGCGTCAAGAATTCATTGTAGAAGAAATCAAGAAGTTGGAAGCAGCAGGCCTTGTCAGAGGAGTGCTCCATCCTACGTGGTTGGCCAATCCTGTTGTCGTACGCAAAGCCAACGGGAAATGGAGGCTTTGTATCAATTTTACCGATGTCAATAAAGCTTGTCCCAAAGACCCATTTCCCTTGCCACGCATCGACCAGATTGTTGACTCCACAGCCGGATGTGACTTGCTTTCATTTCTTGATGCATACTCAGGATACCATCAGATCTTCATGGCAGAAGAGGATGAGGAGAAAACCGCGTTCATTACCCCATGTGGCACGTACTGTTTCGTACGGATGCCCTTTGGTTTGAAGAATGCTGGTTCAACATTTGCAAGGGTAGTCCATCACGCTTTTGAGCCGCAAATGCACAGAAATGTGGAAGCCTACATGGATGACATAGTGGTTAAGAGCAAGGACAAAGCGACCCTGATCCAAGATTTGGATGAAACCTTTGCGAATCTACGCAAGATCAACCTCAAGCTGAACCCCGAGAAGTGTGTGTTTGGAGTCCCTTCCGGCAAGCTTCTCGGGTTCTTTGTGTCTCAGCGGGGGATTGAAGCCAATCCCGACAAGATCAAGGCCATTGAGCAGATTGAAGCACCAAAGCGCGTCAGGGATGTACGAAGACTTGCCGGTTGCGTGGCTGCTCTCAGCAGGTTTATCTCTAGATCTGCTGAGCGCGCCCTGCCATTTTTCAAGATATTGAAAAAGGCAGGTCCAATGAAATGGACTCCGGAAGCGGAGGCTGCGCTGCAGGACTTGAAGAGATACCTGTCCTCCACTCCAACACTTGTCGCACCTAGGCCACAAGAGAAGTTGCTGCTGTATATAGCGGCAACCAATCAAGTGGTTAGTGCTGCGTTAGTGGCGGAGCGGGAGGCAGATGATGAGCCAGCAACCACGGCAGATACATCCGGCGACAAGCAGGGGGCTTCACCGGCAAGCTCTGGTCCGGCAAGCTCTAGTCCCGACAAAGATGGATCTGCGCAGACGCATAAGGAGATGCAGAAGAGAATGGTGCAGCGCCCAGTTTATTTTGTCAGTTCCCTTTTACAGGGGGCTAGGTCAAGGTACTCTGGTGTGCAGAAGTTGCTTTTCGGCCTGCTCATGGCCTCGAGAAAGCTGCGCCATTACTTCCAAGCACTGAGATCACAGTTGTCACTCGCTTTCCGTTGAAGAGGATACTGCAAAATCCAGAAGCAACAGGCAGGATTGTCGAGTGGGCACTGGAACTGTCAAGCTTTGGCCTCAAGTTTGAAAGCACTTCAACTATCCAAAGTAGAGCATTGGTAGAGTTCATAGCAGAGTGGACGCCAACACCAGATGAAGAGATTCCAGAGACGAGCATCCCCGTCAAGGAAGCAAGCAAAGAGTGGCTGATGTATTTTGATGGTGCCTTCTCGCTGCAAGGCGCCGGTGCGGGCGTGCTGCTTGTCGCGCCCACCGGAGAACATCTCAAGTACGTGGTCCAGATGCACTTTCCCAAGGAGCAAGCAACAAACAATACTGCAGAGTATGAAGGTTTGCTTGCCGGTCTCAGGATCGCGGCAGACCTTGGGATTAAGAAGCTCATTGTCAGGGGAGACTCACAGCTTGTCGTCCGCCAAGTGAACAAGAATTATCAGAGTCCATTGATGGAAGCTTATGTTGATGAAGTGAGAAAGCTAGAAGAGCACTTTGACGGCCTACAGATGGAACATGTTCCAAGAGCTCAGAATGACATTGTTGATGGCCTGTCAAAGTGCGCCGCACTTAAGTTACCTGTGGAACCAGGGATCTTTGTGCTCAAGCTGACTCAACCGTCCGTAACACCATCAACTGGACAGATCAAGAAGAGGAAGATGATCTCTGGAGACTACTTTCCGGCAGAGCTCCCCGAAGCCGCCGCCAAGAAGGTCCCCAAGATCAACACCAAGGGTGCTGAGGAGCAGTCTGCTCCGGCAAGCCTTATGGTTTGTTCCGTCGAAGCAGACGCTCCCAACAAGCTTTGTTCCGGCAAGCTTGCCGGGGAACATCAAGCTCCGGCTGAGCCACAGGTTCTCGCCGTAGAAGCGGATGTTCCCGCAGCACTAGATGTGCCTTTAGTCCTTGTTGTCGAGCCGCAAGCTCCAGCATGGGCACAGCAAATTGTCCGTTTCCTTCAGACAGGAGAACTTCCCGAAGAGCAAGAAGAAGCGGAAAAAGTAGCCCGGCAGTCAAGTATGTACCAGTTTGTCGACAACATACTGTACAGAAGAAGACTCAACAGTGTGAAATTGAAGTGTATTTGCCGGGAAGACGGACAGAAGCTATTGGCAGAGATACATGGAGGCATATGTGGTCACCACATTGGCGCAAGAGCACTTGCCGGCAAAGCTTTCCGGCAAGGTTTCTTTTGGCCGACAGCCCTCGAGGATGCAACTGCACAAGTAACCAAGTGTGAAGCATGCCAGTTCCATTCCAAGCAGATTCATCAGCCAGCTCAAGCTCTCCAGACGATCCCTTTATCCTGGCCATTTTCGGTCTGGGGGCTCGATATCCTCGGCCCCTTCCCCCGAGCTGTCGGGGGCTTCGAGTACTTGTACGTTGCAATCGACAAGTTCACAAAGTGGCCGGAAGTAGAACCAGTGAGGAAGGTGACAGCACAGTCAGCAGTCAAGTTCTTCAGGTCGATTGTTTGCCATTTCGGGATACCTAACAGGATCATCACCGACAACGGCACGCAATTTATGAGCCGCACCTTCATGCAGTACGTCCAAGATCTTGGCGCCAAGGTCTGCTTCGCTTCTGTTGCTCATCCGAGAAGCAACGGTCAAGTGGAGAGGGCAAATGTTGAAGTGCTACGTGGGCTCAAGACCAGGAATTTCGACAGGCTACGCAGGTGCGGAAGAAACTGGATCGAGGAGCTGCCGGTGGTTCTTTGGTCAATCAGGACGACACCAAATCGAGCCACTGGCCAGACGCCTTTCGCTCTAGTCTATGGAGCAGAGGCAATTCTCCTCACGGAACTCGTATACGGGTCACCTCGAATGCTCGCTTATGATGAGCTTGAGCAAGAGCAGCTGCGACAAGATGACGCGCTGCTCCTTGAGGAAGACCGTCTTCGGGCTGCTGTACGAGCTGCTCGATACCAGCAAGCTTTGCGCCGCTACCATAGCCGCAAAGTTAATGCCAGAAGCTTCGAGGAAGTCGACCTTGTTCTTCGGCGCGTTCAGCCCGCCAAGAATTCCAACAAGTTGACGCCAAAGTGGGAAGGCCCTTACCGGGTGAAACGAGTCACTAGGCCTGGCGCTGTCCGCCTTGAGAACGAAGATGGCGTTCCGGTGAGCAACTCCTGGAACGTTGAGCATCTTCGTAAGTTTTACCCGTAGGGCGCGGTTGCCGGAACCTGTTCCGGCAACCACCTTTTGTACAAGTCTTGCCGATGTTGCATGTAATCCTTTGTACAAAGCCGGGCGCAGACCCCGTGCATAAGTAAAGTTCATGTGCTCCGCGCATCTTGTCGATTTCATGCATTACATTTCGTTCTTGCATACATTATCTGACACTTTGTGCAGCACCTACCCACGGTAAGCAATGACGAGCCGAAAGGCCCCATATCTTTATTTTCTCTTCTTTCTTTTTCTCAAACAAAGGAAAGGAAGGTTCCCTTGCGCACAAGTTTGACAGGGGGGGAGGAGAAGATAATGGTGTGGACCAGGCGTCGTTTAAGGAAGATTCGCCTTGCCGGGAAGCAAACGACAGAAAAGCTAAGTTGCCAAAGTCTGAGCAATTAGTTTTAATTTTTAAAGTTATCTTCCTCGAACGACTGTGCTTTGTATGAAAAACCTGTGCGCGGAGGAACCAACTCGTAGCTAGTTGCGCCCTTACTTTGTTTCGAGTCTGCTCAACAACTTAAGTGTGCTGCAACTAGTCGCGACAAGGTTTCTTGTCAGAGCGGCACCGCCAGCAGGCTGCTGACGTCCCGCACTCAGCGCTCGCGGCTCGGGTGCCTGCGCCGACAAGTTCCCTAAAAGCGTAGGGTAAAAACATACAAGGCAAGGGATCCAGTAAAGGAAATAACATAGCAATCATCATGCAAAATAAAGTTATATTACAAGATAACTTGTCGCAGCTCTAACACATTGTTCCCATGACCTGACTAGCAGCGACAAGGAAAAAGATAAAACGGGCGGCCTAGTCTACGCGACCACCCTCAACCTTCCAGATCTCGCTCACCTTGTCCACAGTGGGTGCGACAAGGGCCTTGAGCGCTTCCAGATCGGCGTCGGGCGGCAGGGATCTGAGGACGTTGGTGAGGTTGAGGCCCGGGTTGCGGAAAGCCACCTTCACCAGCACCTTCAGAAGAACTCTCGCGCAAATGTTGCGTGACTCGTCGGCCAGCTGCTTTGGGATCTTCTCCCGAAGCCGCTGGAGGGCCGTCGCCACGCCCTTGAAGAACAGGCTGAGCTTGGCGCTGGGTTGGAGATGCTCGTCGGAAGAGTACCCGAAGTCCTCCATCCCCAGCTGTGCCAGCTCCCCGTCGATGACTGCGGCGATATTCACTAGACCCTCGGTCTAGTGCTCCATCATCTCCTTGAATGAGTTCTGGGTGATGGCAATGCTCGCCAGCAGCGCCTCGTCGCCCTTGATCTTCTCTGACAAGGTCACCTCTCGCTCCTTGGCGGCGTCCAGCGTCTGCGTCAGCGTGGCCAGCTTCAGCTCGAGATCCGCGTTGGAGTCCTTGGCGGTGCTGAGCTCCTTGCTTCTCTCCGCGAGAAGACCTTGCAGCTCACCGTGGGCAGCAGCATCCTTCTCGCGCTCGCGCTTGAGCGCGGCGAGCTCCTCGCCGCTCGTCCGGAGATTGGCCTCCAGTTGCGCCACTTTCACCTCCAGCTCTTTCTTGGCGGCCTCGGCAGCCGCGGCAGCATCCCTTGCGTCTTGGAGAGCGCCGCCAATTGCTTGCTCCCGCACGGCGAGCTCTTCCTCGTGGCTGTCAAGGTTCACCTTGCGCTGCGCCAACTCTCTCTCCCGCGCAGATAGCCTCTCGGCAGCAAGCCGCTTCTGCTCTTCTACCTCAGCCTTCGCGAGGAGGAAGGCCTTCCTCTCCTCGGCGACTTGCTCCCGCTCCTCTGCCAAGCTCCGGAGAGTTTCCTGCCTGAGATCCCGGAGCTCCTCCACACGCTTCTCAATATCGACTCCCGCCCTTGTGACAAGCGCTTCTCGGGAAGCTAGCTTGGCTTGTCTGGCGCGGTAGAGCGACGTCAGCTTCCGCAGCAACCGCTCCTCTTCAGGCTCATCGCTGCTGCTTGGCGTGTCAACCAGCGCCAATCTGGCGGAAGCGAGCACCTCTCCGTCAAAGGTTTCTCCCTCAACCGGCGCCCTGGAGCTCGAAGCCCAGGGGAGCTTGATGAAGACGCCATCGCCGGCCTTGAAGTAGGCGCCGGGCTGGGGCTCCTTGGAGTCTGGCTCTACGGCAGCTGCGGGAGGATCGGCGGTCGGTGCAGCGCCTGGCGCTCCTGCGGCCTCGGGGCCATCAGTATGATCGCCGGATCCCTCGCCGGCTTCTGCGACGGCAGCCTTGGCAGCCTCTTCGCCGGCGGGCTCATCAGCGCCGGCCTCTCCTTCAGCGGCTTCGGTTTCCATCGGCTCTGGGGCGGTTGGATCTGAAGAACGAAGAAGGGAGAGAAGTCAAGCAAATATGCAAAAAGAAAGTCAGAAGAAGAAGAAAAGCCCAAGGGCAAGTTTTTAGGCGAGTGGATTACCTGTGCTGGGATCTACGGTTGCGGTCTCAGCCGCCGGAGGATCACTGGTGTCTTCCCTTGCCGGAGAATTGGCCCTTGCCGGAGAGTTCTCCCTTGCCGGAGAACGCTCCCTTGCCGGGGACTCTACCCTTGGCGGCGTAGTCGAAGCAGATGGCGCTTCGGGGGCGGCTTCCGGGCCCTCCTGGTGAGGCTGCTCTGCTCCTGCACAAATCCAACAATCAATATATCAGTAAGAGAAAAGAGCACCCATGCGCACCTGACGGCGGGAAGTAAATTATAAACTTACGCTGGGGGCTGCGCTGGGGGCTGCTTTGGGGAGTAGTTGCCAGGTCCGTCAAGGTGGGCTCAGACACGCCCCCTGCTGACACGGTGGGATCGTCTTCGATGACAATCACCGAGGCCTTGGCCCTCTTCGCCGCTCTCTGGGCTAGCGTCCTGAAAAGGAATGAATTCAGATCGAAGCAAGTCAGATACAGAATGAAAGCGACAAGATTGAAGAACTACGAGGACAGCAAGAAAGCTTACTCTTCTTCTTCATCATCGGAGCTGAGCGCGGAGAGATCGAAGTCCGGCTCCCCTCCGGTGTGGCGAGGCGGAGGAGTGGGCTCCCTTGCCCGCTTGGCGGGTGCGGTGGCGGTGGACCGGGAAGGTCCCGCTCCAGTTGCTGCAGCAGCGTGAGGCGCTCCCGCGGCAATAGTGCTTGCCGCGGTAGAGCATGTCGCGCGGCTCGGTGGCTGTTGACCCGTCTGCCGCCCCGCTGCGTCCCCAGCCCTGCGGAGACGCCTTCTTGGTACAGCCGGGGGCTCCACTTGCGGCAAGATGTCTGAAGGTTTGGGCTCTTCCTCGCCGAGCTCGCTCGGCTCAGCTTCAGGGCCGGCAAGATCTTCCTCGCTGGCGAACTCCTCGCGTTCGGCAAGGCTTGCTGCCTCTGCTGCCTCTGCCTCCTCCTCGGTGAACCCGAACTCGCCCGCGGCAGCTGCTGCCGCAGCCTCTTCCGTCCTGGTGGCAATGCGCTGCAGCTCTGTGTCGGTGGTGTCACGGGTGAGGCTCTTCTGCTCGTCGGCGCGGATCGGCACTTCCTCCAGGCTGTCGAAGAATGCCCGCACGACGTCATCCGCCGGCTCTTGCCAAGTTGGGGCGATTCCGTGAGAATCGCACAACGGCATCATCGCGCGGATCCGGTCGAGTGAAGAATTGTTGCACAACGGGACTACGCTCCTCGGCAACATGAATGGGTGCTGAGGGTCGCGTTTGAACAGCTCCAGGAGCATTGCATCCAGCTCCAGGACGGTGAAATTGAAGTTGAGGTCCGGGCGCAGTGTCATGATGTACGCCGAGTTCTTGAACTCCCAGGCAGGCCTCCCTCTCTCCTGCAGGGGGGCGATGCGGCGGCGAAGGAAATCTGCGCCGACAGCGCCTACAGTGAGCCCCGCAAGCCTAAGGCGAAGGATTCGGGTGACTGCGATCTTCAGCCTGTCATCTTCCGGGGCCACGTTGCTCCAATCGTTGCCGCGTACTATTGGGGCTTGGTGCACGGCAGTGAACGGCTGCGGGTTCTCCTCGACGATCCAACACCACTCCGCTCTCCACTCCTCCCATTTGCTGCAAAGCTCTCCCTCCAGATAGGCTTCTTTCTTGCCGACTCTCGAGATCCAGGCGATTCCTCCGGCAAGGGGCTCTCCTCTCTCGACTCGGGGCATGAAGAAGTGGCGGAAGAGGGCTACGTTTGGGTGGACTCCGACAAAGTTTTCGCACAGATGTGCGAAAACTGCCATGGTCAGAACGGCGTTGGGGGTGAAATCTAGGAGGAGCCCATATGTGTTCATGATATCACAGAAGAACTCCGAGAAGGGCGGGCAGAGCCCGCAATAGAAGAACAGCGCGAAGAATGCATACTCGTTTGGAGCTAGCTCCAAGGCAGTGGCCGGGAGTACCCTCGTGCGCGGGTGCGCCCGCGTCTCCGTCGACCAGAAGAGGTAGTAGTACTCCCTCAGCTCCTTGGCGCCAAGTTGAGGGGGGAAGAGGGCCCGCTCCTTCCGCAGCGCCGCAAGCCGCTGCGCTTCGGCCGACTTCACGCCCTTCCCCTTGTCGGCTTTCGGAGCCATGGCGGAAGTGGCAGGGGAGGTCGACGGCGTTGGTGGTGCTGGTGGCGACGGGGGGCGGAGCGCCGCTCTCTTTCGGCTTTGAGAAGAAAGGGGGAGCGGCAGAGATTTTTGAGGTCGAAGCAACAAACGGCGAAGTGGGGAAACTGCCCCTATTTCCCCTGCTTATAAAGAGGGAGGGGGCGGACGTTTCGGCCCTCCGAATAAAGAATCCCCCCACGATCTCTCCCACGATGCCGCGTTCAGCGCGTGCCGTTGGGGGAGGGCGCGGTGGATACGGAGCAAGATTCGGCGTTACCCGGGCCGCGCATGCTCGTGCCCTGTTTTGGGCCTGGCCCAACAGTGCTCGGCACCGTGTGTGGCCCAGGCCCGGGGGCTCCTATTGGTGTACTAGAGTAGGGGTACCCAAGTACCCCGAACTTGCGCACGGGCAGTTGCAGCGCCCCGCGGCAAGGGCTTGCCGGGTGACCGCCAAGGTACTCCGTGGCTCCTTTGGAGCCATTCAAGAACAAAGTATTCAAGTCAAGAGGACAAGGCCCCGGCAAGAGGAGCTTGCCGAGAAGGCCAACCGAGGCATCTCAAGGAACTTGCCGCGACGCACCACGCGTCCCGGCAAGGCCCAGTGAGCGACAAGCTTCCGGGCGCGACAAGACCACGACCGCGGCAAGACGCTTGCCGCGGCAAGCGGCCACGCTGTGCCCATGCTCCAGCGCATCCACCAACGTGTCGCCCTGGGGGCCTTCCCAGGCACGCGTGGCGGAAGGCTGTGCAGCCAGCGGTAAGCGGTGGCATGCGATCCTGACAAGATCGCCATCGTGGCAAGCGGTGGCGCCCCAGACGGTCCTTTTCTACACTGTTTTAGCGACACAGATGGGCATTTAATGCCCTTGTCCCCTGCCGTCAGGGTTAGGTAGAGAGCACTGTACAGATAAATGTACCAACCACCTCTCTTTTTACATTTTTACCCTTCTCTGCGTTGCCACCTGTCGGTGACCCCTTGTGCATATAAAAGGAGGCCCATGCGCAATGTAGAGGGGGTTCGGTTGGACTGGTTCGAAAGGTTCGAATCATTTCGAAGCCAGAAAACACTTAGCTCTTTAGAGCAAGAACACAATACAATCAAACAAGCAGCAGTAGGAGTATTATCTCTCCGGAGAGCTCCGAAGCTGGGTAAACTGCTCGTGTGCTTCGCCTCGATCTACTCTTCGTGCGACCTCCGCCCCCCGCCGAATCGAAAGGGGCTCGGTCCGCCGGTCCCATAGGTGTTCGTGGATCAGTTTCCCCGACACCTAGAAATTCACCCAAGGACACACAAGTGATTTTTCAACCAACTTTGGTGCACTGGAGCATGTGCTTGTAGTTCAAATTTGAATTATGCACATTAAATGCCCAGAAACTCAATTAATGTATAAAAAGGCCAAATGAACCCCTAACATTTCCAAAATTAAACACAATACTCCGGTTGTTATATGTTGGCACTAGAATTTTTTTAAAGCAATAAGAGGCAACGGATATCGTTCCGTACCCAAAGGTGGCACATTCCCTACCGAAACCATCACGCTTGTTGTGAGAAGCTTATACCCAAACCTGCCTAAATGGGACAAAAATTTTACCACGGCATGTTGATGCCGCTCCATGATAGCATGCCAAGTTCCATGAATTTCAGACGATTTTTGGATTTACTAGTATTTAAAAACCAGGTATCTCAACATTTTGCCGGCAATCAATAGTGCCCTGGTGTTTGAATTTCATTCCCATCTCTTGCATGGGACCTAGAAATTCTCCCAAGGACACACATGTGATTTTTCAACCAATTTATATGGAACGGAGCATGTACTTGTAGTTCAAATTTGAATTATGTACATTAAATGCCCAAAAACCTAATTAATGTATAAAAAAGGCCAAACGAACCCCAAAAATTCCAAAATTAAACACAACACTCCTGTTGTTCTATGTTGACACTAGAAATTTTTTGAAAGCAATAAGAGGCAACGGATATCGTTCCGTCCCCAATGGTGGGACGTTCCCTACCGAAACCATCACGCTTGTTGTGAGAATCTCTGGTTTGTGAGAAGCTTATACCCAAACCTGCCCCAAATGGGACAAAAAATTTACCACGGCATGTTGATGCCGCTCCATGATAGCATGCCAAGTTTCATGAATTTCAAATGAGTTTTGTATTTACTAGAATTTAAAAACTAGGTATCTCAATGTTTTGCCGGCAATCAACAGTGCCCTGGTGTTTGAATTTCATTCCCATCTCTTGCATGGGACCTAGAAATTCACCCAAGGACACAGATGTGATTTTTCAACCAACTTTGGAGCACTAGAGCATGTGCCTGTAGTTCAAATTTGAATTATGCACATTAAATGCCCAGAAACTCAATTAATGTATAAAAAAGGCCAAACGAACCCCGAAAAATTCCAAAATTAAACAGAACACTCGTATTGTTCTATGTTGACACTAGAAAAGTTTTGAAAGCAATAAGAGGCAACGATATCATTCCGTCCCCAAAGGTGGCACGTTCCCTACCGAAACCATCGCGCTTGTTGTGAGAAGCTCTGGTTTGTGAGAAGCTTATACCCAAACCTGCCCCAAATGGGATAAAAATTTACCACGACATGTTGATGCCGCTCCATGATAGCATGCCAAGTTTCATGAATTTCAGACGAGATTTGGATTTACTAGAATTTAAAAACCAAGCATCTAAACGTTTTGTCGGTAATCAACAGTGCCCTGGTGTTTGATTTTCATTCCCATTTCTTGCATGGGACCTAGAAATTCACCCAAGGACACACATGTGATTTTTCAAGCAATTTATATGCACCGGAGCATGTGCTTGTAGTTCAAATTTGAATTATGCACATTAAATACCCAGAAACCCAATTAATGTATAAAAAAGGCCAAACGAATCCTGAAAAATTCCAAAATTAAACACAACACTCCTGTTGTTCTATGTTGACACCAAAAAAATTTGAAAGCAATAAGAGGCAACGGATATCGTTCCGTCCCCAAAGGTGGCACGTTCCCTACCGAAACCATCATGCTTGTTGTGAGAAGCTTTGGTTTGTGAGAGGCTTATACCCAAACCTGCCCCAAATGGGACAAAAAATTTACCATGCGATGTTGATGCCGCCAAGTTTGATGAATTTCAGACGAGTTTTGGATTTACTAGAATTTAAAAACCATGTATCTCAACAGTTTGCCGGCAATCAACAGTGTTCTGGTGTTTGAAATTCATTCCCATTTCTTCCATGGGACCTAAGCATGCACCCAAGGACATAGATTTGATTTTTTCAACCAATTTATATGCACCGGAGTATGTGCATGTATTTCAAATTTGAATTGTGCACCTGAAATGGCTAGAAAACCAGTTTAATGTATAAAATGTCCAAACGAACCTTGAATAATTCCAATTCTTTTACGACACATATACAGTTGCATGTTCACTGCAGATAGAAGGTCTAGCAATTCAAACACCGTCCATTGCCGCTTTGACTCCATTATGTAATTCAAATCAAGATGAAAAATCAAGTAGATCTCACAAAGTTTATTATCACCAACCGTGTGAGGTGTAGTACAAAATATCTTGGAGCACTGTCGGTGTATAGTACGCCTATGGCTTACGCGAGAAGGTGCGTCGACTACAGTCCACACCCGGCGTATCAAGCACACTAGCTCTCTCCCCGAATTCTCCTACCTCTGCATCCCTCGCAACCTCGAAAATATTACTGCCTCGTAATCATGAAAATATCTATCGCATGGAAGGTTTTAATGTTTGATAGCACACGATTAGTATGTGCGGACCGTGTGCGATGTCTGTTACTCCCGCTCTGCTTCAGTCCCTTGATTCAAATTTTCAGTAGCCCCGGCATTTTACTCCCGCCACTGCATCCCTCGCAATCTCAAAAATATATGCTCGCCCTTGATCCAAATTTTTAGTAGCCTTGCCTTGTTACTCCCGCCTAGTAAAA
>NC_057804.1:577637479-577652901 GCF_018294505.1 Triticum aestivum
CTCGAAACCATTGGTAGGTCGCCGCCATCACCGGCGCTTCCATCCTAAACCTCTTCCTGTGTGCCGGGGAGCTCGAGGAGCCAATGGCCAAAAAGAGGTTTATCGCGGCCTGTTTGCCCGATGCCGACAAGGTGGCCGCCGAGGTGTCCCCGTTAGCCTCCGCGGGCTTAATCCGCCATCGCCGGTCCCCCGATCCGCCCGCCGTTGCACCCCTACGCCGGTTCGAGGACTTCCCCGCTAAGAGAGTCCTGGATTAGGGGGTCCTCGGACAGCCGGACTATATACTTTGGCCGGACTGTTCGACTATGAAGATAAAGATTGAAGACTTCGTCTCGTGTCCGGGTGGGACTCTCCTTTGCGTGGAAGGCAAGCTTGGCAATTCGGATATGTAGATCTCCTTCTTTGTAACTGACTCTGTGTAACCCTAGCCCCCTCCGGTGTCTATATAAACCAGAGGGTTTAGTCCGTAGGACAACAACAATCATAGTCATAGGCTAGCTTCTAGGGTTTAGCCTCTACAATCTCGTGGTAGATCAACTCTTGTAATACTCATATCATCAAGATCAATCAAGCAGGAAGTAGGGTATTACCTCCATAGAGAGGGACCGAACCTGGGTAAACATTGTGTCCCCCGCCTCTTGTTACCATTAGCCTTAGATGCACAGTTCGGGACCCCCTACCCGAGATCCGCCAGTTTTGACACCGACATTGGTGCTTTCATTGAGAGTTCCACTGTGCCGTCACGGTAAGGCTTGATGGCTCGCCTTGTTTTCAAGGACAACATCACCTCTGGGGGAGCCCAGGCTGTAGGCCAAACTCTCCGACTAGGCGGCTTCATCATGACCACCCGTTCGGCCGTCGCGCCGACGATGACTTCTCGGGTCATCAAAAATAGCCTCCACGTCAGCTCGGAATTCACCGAGCAGATGGATCCAATGGAGCTCTCCTCCTTGAACGAGCTCTTGGATCGCATCTCTGCCCCTGGGAGTCGCTACGTACTATGATCGGATCAGGCTTAAACCCAACCAAAGGGAGATCAACTGTTCGCCGCTCACCCATTAGATAGCGGTGGTGGAGGAGCAATGCAGCGATTCTTCCTCTATTTTGAGGACGAACTATGTCCGGATTCCCGAGCTCTCCGAGCCGGACACCCGTTGAGGGAGTCCTGGATTAGGGGGTATCCGGACAGCCGGACTATATACTTTGTCCGGACTATTGGAGCGTGAAGATACAAGACTCAAGACTCTGTCCCGTGTCCGGATGGGACTCTCCTTTGCGTGGAAGACAAGCTTGGCGATCTGGATATTATATTTCCTTCTTAGTAACCGACTCCATGTAAACCCTAGCCCTCTCCGGTGTCTATATAAACCGGAGAGTTTAGTCCTTAGAGGGACGATCACAATCATAATCATCATAGGCTAGCTTCTAGGGTTTAGCCTCTACGATCTCGTGGTAGATCAACTCTTGTACTACTCATATCATCAATATCAATCAAGCAGGAAGTAGGGTTTTACCTCCATCAGAGGGCCCGAACCTGGGTAAAACATTGTGTCCCTTGCCTCCTGTTACCATCAACCTTAGACGCACAGATCGGGACACCCTACCCGAGATCCGCCGGTTTTGACACCGACATTGGTGCTTTCATTGAGAGTTCCTCTGTGTCGTCGTTGCAAGGATTGATGCCTCCTCCAATCATCAACAATAACACGGTCCAGGGTGAGACTTTTCTCCCCGGAAAGATCTTCGTGTTCGGCGGCTTCGCACTGCGGGCCAATTCGCTTGGCCATCTAGAGCAGATCGATGGCTACACCCCTGGCCACCAGGTCAGGTTCGTAAACTTGAACTACATGGCCGATATCCGTGGAGACTTGATCTTCAACAGGTTCAGGCCTGCGCCAGGAGCGCCAGACAATCACGATGAGCACGGTTTAGACCTGCTGTCGGACAATGCTCGGGATATCGCCCCCGCGGGAGCCCCGGACCTAAATCCGGAGCAGATCGCATTGCCCGAGGATGGGTGGATGTACCCCGCCCCGGAGGCCACACACTCATCGGCGGTAGAGCCGAACACAGGCCTCA
The DNA here is from genome assembly GCF_018294505.1 of Triticum aestivum. NCBI lineage: Eukaryota > Viridiplantae > Streptophyta > Magnoliopsida > Poales > Poaceae > Triticum > Triticum aestivum. The sequence goes on from NC_057804.1 coordinate 577,639,559, forward strand.
CCCCCAAGGAAGCCTGTGACACCGGACCCCCAGACTCGTATTCGACTGTAGGTTCCAGTCCACGCACTCCCAAGCCCGCCGAATCTGGTTGGGCTCCGGTAATGGAGTTCACCGCTGCGGATATCTTCCAGCACTCTCCCTTTGGCGATGTGCTGAACTCGTTAAAGTCTCTCTCTTTGTCAGGAAACTCTTGGATGAACTATGTCCGGCTCGAGTGGGAAGCAGGCGACGAAGGAATTCGTTGCCCACCCACCACCCACTTCATTGCCACGGTCGATGATTTAACCAACGTGCTTGACTTCTACTCCGAAGACATCGACGGTGTGGACGATGATGCAGGAGAAGAACAGGAACCACCACCCACGGGGCGGTGGACAGCCACCTCCTCATATGATATATATATGGTGGACACTACAAAAGAAACAAATGGCGATGAGGCAATGGAGGATAACCCCTCAAGGAAGAAAACAAAGCATGGACGTCGTCAGCGCCGCTCCAAGCCCCGCCACAGCAATACCGGTACAGGTGACGAAAACAGTCCGGATGGTGCCGAAGATGAATACAACCCCGATCAGCCTGCCTTCGAGCAGGCCGAACAGGAAGATGGGCAGGACAGCCCAGACGAACATGCGACAGATGGATATCCAGAGGACGACAACTACATGCCCCCCTTCGAGGACGAGATTAGCCTCGGCGACGATGAGTTCGGCGTGCCTGAGGACCCCGTGGAGCAAGAGCGCTTCAAGCGCCGGCTTATGGCCACTGCGAGAAGCCTGAAAAAGAAGCAGCAGCAGCTCCAAGCTGATTAAGACCTGCTCACAGACAGATGGACTAAAGTCCTGGCAGCTGAGGAATACGGACTCGAACGCCAGACAGCTAACAGGCCACCTCGTGGTCGGGATAAAAACGGCATACCAGCCCGAATACTAGCCCGCACCCCCACGCCAATACACTACGGCCCGGGGCAATAGGTAGGACCTACAAGATATACTGGAAAACAAGGCAGGACAGCCAAGATCGATCTCCGGATCGCGGGGGTGCGCCCCAACACGTGACGATGATCGTCACGCCAGATACACTATGAACAAGTCCGGCCGGGCCGAATACAGCCACCCAGACTCATTCGAATTGCGTAGCCACATAGCCCGGCATAGAGGCGCCGCACACCCCCTCTGCTTCACTGACGAAGTGATGGATCATGCATTCCCAGAAGGGTTTAAACCCGTAAGCATCGAATCATACGATGGCACAACAGACCCCATAGTATGGATCGAAGATTTCCTTCTCCACATCCACATGGCCCGCGGAGACGATCTACACGCCATCAATTATCTCCCCCTTAAACTCAAAGGACCAGCCCGGCATTGGCTAAATAGCCTGCCGGAAAATTCCATTGGCAGTTAGGAAAACTTGGAGGACGCGTTCCTCAACAACTTCTAGGGCACATATGTGCGACCACCGGATGCCGATGACCTGAGCCACATTACCCAACAGCCCGGAGAGTCAGCCAGGAAATTCTGGACTCGGTTCTTAACCAAAAAGAACCAAATAGTCGACTGTCCGGACGCTGAAGCACTGGGGGCCTTTAAGCATAATATCCATGACGAGTGGCTCGCCGGACACCTCGGCCAGGAAAAACCAAAATCCATGGCGGCCCTCACAACACTCATGACCCGCTTCTGCACGGGAGAGGACAGCTGGTTGGCTCATAGTAGCACCACGCCTATAAATTCCGGCACCTCAGATGTCCGTGACAATAACGGCAAGCCACGACGCAACAGGCATAAGCGACGGAACAACGACGACAACACTGAAGACACGGCAGTCAATGCCGAATTCAGCGGATACAAATCCGGTCAGCGAAAAAAGCCGTTCAAAAAAACAATCACGGACCGTGTAGTCTGTACCACATACTTGAACGCTCGTGCCAAATTCATGGAACCCCGGACAAGCCAGCCAACCAAACTAATAGAGACTACTGGGTGTTCAAACAGGCCGGTAAAATAAACGCTGAAAACAAGGACAAGCGGCCCTGGCGTCCATACACGGGGGGACAGAAGAAATTTCCTCCCCAGGTGAAAACGGTCAACATGATCTACGCCACCCACATTCCCAAACGGGAACGAAAGCGAGCACTGCGGGACGTCTATGCAATGGAGCCAGTCGCCCCAAAATTCAACCCATGGCCAGCCTGTCTGATCACCTTTGATCATAGGTATCACCCTACCAGCATCCGTCATGGCGGTTCAGCCGCATTGTTCCTAGACCCAATCATCGACCGATTCCACCTTACGCGAGTCCTTATGGATGGCGGCAGCAGCCTGAACCTGCTTTATCAGGACACAGTGTGCAATGGGCATCGACCCTTCGAGGATCAAGCCCACCAAAACCAGCTTCAAAGGAGTAATTCCAGGAGTAGAGGCCCATTGCACGAGCTCCATAACACTGGAAGTGGTCTTCGGATCTCCGGATAACTTCCGAAGCGAGGAGTTAATCTTTGATATCGTCCCTTTCTGCAGTGGTTATCATGCACTGCTTGGACGAACCGCGTTCGCTCGATTCAATGCGGTACCACATTATGCAAACCTCAAGCTCAAGATGCCAGGACCTCGTGGGGTCATAACAGTCAACGGAAACATGGGCCGCTCTCTCCATACAGAAGAGCATACTGCAGCCCTCGCAGCAGAAGTACAATGCAGCCTTCTCCGGCAAACCACGAATCCAGTGACAACAACCCCGAACACCATCAAGCGAGTCCAGAGCACCCCGCAACAGGATCGCCAGGGACGCCAAGAGCGCTACTAGCAGTCCGGCCTGCGCTCAAGCCCCATCAAAGCAGCATTCGTGCCGCGCGTACACAATTACGCACTCAAAATACCATGGGCATAGGCGGAGGTGCAATAGTGACTCAGTCAACAGTACGGTATAGCCGCAACATACTTTAATAACCCCCGTTTATCTTTCAGGACACTACTTACGGGCAGCCTCTTCAGAAGAGCCGGATTGTCGGACTTACATAGGAGAGAAAACCAAGGAGGCAGCAGGCTTTGTGCACAAAGGGAATACCCATGTGGAATCTGTTCATGATCGTGATACCTGTTTTGTATACCTACATGCAGCCCGCCCTTGGATAGGACATGTTAAATAGTCCTATTTATTTTTGCTTAAACGCATTCCTTGTAAACATACGCTTAAACATATTATTCATCAATGGGAGATAATATATAGCATTATCTTATTATTCCTATTTGCACATTTCTCCTATAAATGTTTATTTAATATTGCATCCGCACACCTTGGTACGTTTAGTTTGCCAGGGGCTTCTTATGGCACCCCATAATACGGCAAGACAAGTCCGAACACTTTCAACAGTGCGGCACCCCGAACTTATAGCATTATATGCATCAGCTTCGAATCATGTCTTGGGTCAATAGTTGGGTTTGCCCGGCTCCCTTGTTTTGGTACCTTACGTTCCATTATATCGGCTAAGGTAGCGCAGGGAGAACTACTGCGATTGTGTCTCGGTTCTTCCGGATGAGCACCTCATTAGAGAAAGCCGAAAACTGACCAGCATGATGCGGCGAGAGCTGGTCGCTGTTCGAGAGGTCTTAAAATCCTTAAAGATTTTTTCCACTTTAGGCGAGGAATCGGCCTCGTCCGATTTAGGCGTATATAGCGCCCCAATTTGGCTTTCCGAATTCTAGGGGCTTCGCCGAAATTTAAAATTGTAGACTTCTATGGCTAAGTGAAAGTTATAAAGCCGCATAATCCGATTGCCTTGTTCGTTGCGCTAGACACCTCCTTCAGGGACCAAAAATTTGCATAAAGAGTGTCTGGGTTTTTCCAGGAACACCCGGTACTAGTTACGTGGGGGCGGAAGCCGACAACTGGCCTACTTTCAGAATTTTATAAACAGCCGCACAAAAGGTAATATTTTAAATCAAAAAGCGCTATATAGCGCAAGTAACTTCGTCTTTATATTACAACAACGTCAGAAGTACATTTACTCAAGGATCGTGTCCTTGGTACATTCATCGGCCACGAGACGAGTGCCTTTCATAACGCCATCATAATATTTTTCGGGACAGTGATGCGCCTTGCCCTCCGGCGGCTCATCCTTCACCAGCTTATCCGCATCCAGCTTGCCCCAGTGCACCTTCGCACGGGCAAAGGCCCGGCGGGCACCCTCAATGCAAATGGATCGCTTGATCACCTCAAGCCTCGGACAGGCGTTTACCATCCGCTTTATCAGGCCGAAATAGCTGGCAGGCAAGGGCTCATCAGGCCACATCCAGACTATGAAATCTTTCATAGCCACTTCGGCCGCCCTGTGGAGTTTAACCAACTGCTTCAGTTGGTCACTCAGAGGCACCGGGTGTTTGGCTCCCGCATACTGGGACCAGAACAACTTCTTCGTTGAGCTCCCCTCCTTGGCACGGTAGAACTCCGCAGCATCAGATACGCTGCATGGCAGATCTATGAATGCCCCTGGAGAGCTCCAAAACCGGGTAAGTAAAAGAAATGTCTCCTCCACAGGCTTGCTTTGCATAAAGAATGTCTTACCCGCCGCTATCTTCTTGGCCGCCTAGATTTCCTTCTGTGCCTTTTCGGCTTCGGCCTTGGCGTCTTTCATACTCGCAAGGGCCTTCGCAAGCTCAGACTCTTTCATCTTGAGATCGTGCTCCAAGGACTCGAACTTCTTGCCGAGCTCCTGGAGCTCTTGTTGTACCTCGCCCACTCTAGCATCTTGCTTTTCGCGCTCTTTGCGCTCCATGGCCGCCTTGTCGTCGGCCTCGGACAATGCTTTCTTCAGGGACGCCACTTCAGTTGTGGCCCCTATTACAAAGTCACGATGCTTTGTCGTTAGAATAACCAATTTTGTCTATTCTTTATGATATGCGAACGGGGTATCACTCACCTTTGTTCTCTTCGAGTCGCCTCTTCGTGAGGCCGAGCTCTCCCTGTGCCTGCTCCAGGTCCCGTTTAAGTCCGGCGACCTCGGCCGTGCGGGCAGCAGTGGCAAGCAGCACCGCCTGCTTATTCACATGCACACCTACTATTAGACTCCTGCGGATTATAATCGACCCTCCATTTGGCTTTTCGTTCCGAACACCAAACAGAGTATCAGGGGCTACTACCTATTGGGTGATAATTCCACACATTTTTGATTACTTACCTCAAAACCTATCAGGAGGCTGGTGCAGGCTTCGGTTAGTCCGCTCTTGGCAGATAGAACCTTCTGAATCAACGCACTCATAAGAGTACGGTGCTCTTCATCCATGGAAGCGCTGCGAAGCGCTTCCAGCAGACTATCTGACGCCTCTGGCATAACGGAAGTCATGGGCACGGACGGCTCGCCCTCCTTAGCGAGGGGCCGCCTGCCCAATCCGGAACCATTGGAGGTTCCGGTACAGTGTCCGGCTGAGAGCCCGGCTTGCTGCGGCTCTCGTCGGCACAATCTGCAGGGATCTTACACCCCGCATACCCGGCATCTGGGATTTCTCCTTGGGGCGTCTCCAGAGTCACCTCCCCTTGCTCGGGGAACCTTTGGGACAACACCTCTGTCTCGTCCGCAGGCCGAGGGGTAGTGGCCGTCGGGAGCGAGTTCATCGCCGAATCACTCAAGGACCCATCCGAAGAGGATATCTCGGGATGGACCCTGGCCGGACTGCATATACGCATTCGGTGTTATAACAGACTATGAAGCAAAGTCATACTATAGAGTGCGGATACTTACGATCCTACTAGGGGCTTCCCCCTAGGCAGCCACTCCTCCTCGCTGTAGGCGGCAGTGGTGGAGTAATCTGGAAGGGACGCCTTTCCCTTCTTGGGCGTCCTAGCCTCCCCCTCAGGGGCGGCTTTCCTCTTCTTCTCCTCCCCAGTGCGGGGAGGCAGAGTTTCTTCGTGTTTCCCCCCGCCTACGGGGAGGAATCTGCCTGGTCGTCTTCGAACAACGAGGGTATGATGGCTTTGCGCCGAGGACCCTTCCTGGTCCCCTGGGCCGCCCTCTTAGGCCCCTCGTCCTCTGCGGGTGGGGCGGCCCTTTCCTCTTCCTCCTCCCCTTTGTGGGAGGAGTGTGCCTCGTCGTCTTCGGACGAGGCGTCCGGTACGACCTTACGCCGGAGACCCTTTCTGGTCCCCGGGGCCTTCTTTTTGGCCTTCTTTTCCGGCGCCTTGTAGGGCGCCGGGACTAGCATCTCCGTCAGAAGAGCATCTGCTGGGCCTTCTGGCAGTGGAGCCGTATAGTCAATCTGCTCCGCCGTCTCCACATACTCCTGATCAAATACACACAATGACTTAAGATTCCACTGTGAGTACATTGGGAAAAACTGCATCCGGTGTTAGTCAGAAAACTCACCAGATGGGGGAGCCGCGTGGCATGAAGTCTGCGGTCCTCGGATGTAGGAGGAGGTATTTTGGAGGCCTTGAATAGCGCCTTCCATGCACCCTTGTTTGTCATGCCATAGAGCTTTTGAAGCGTCTGGTGTTCGACCGAGACGAACTCCAACAGATTAAATGCCCGCGTTTGGCACGGAAGAATCTGGTGGACAAGCATGACTTGGACCGCATTAACAAGCTTGATTTTCTTGTCCTTCATATTCTTGATGCAGTTCTGAAGTCCGGTCAGCTCCGCAGGCTCGCCCCAGGCCAGGCCCTTCTTTTCCCAGGAGGTGAGCCGCATAGGGATTCTGGAGCGGAATTCGGGGGCCGCCGCCCAGTTGAGATCACGTGGCTCGGTGATGTAGAACCACCCCGATTGCCACCCTTTCACGGTCTCCGCAAAGGAGCCGTCGAGCCAGGTGACGTTGGGCATCTTGCCCATCATGGCACCTCCGCACTCCGCTTGCTGGCCGCTCACGATCTTCGGCTTCACGCAGAAGATTCGTAGCCACAAGCCAAAGTGAGGCTTGATGCGGAGGAAGGCCACACACACGACGATAAATGCCGAGATGTTGAGGACGAAATTTGGGGCTAGATCATGGAAATCTAGCCCGTAGTAGAACATGAGCCCATGGACGAAGGGATGAAGTGGAAATCCCAGTCCACGGACGAAGTGGGCGAGAAACACGATCCTTTCGTGGGGTTCCGGAGTTGGAATGATCTACCCTTCATCCGGTAGCCGGTACGCGATGTCTGCGGCCAAGTATCCGGCCACCCGGAGCTTCGCAATATGCTCCTCCACGGTGGAGGCCACCCATTTGCCTCCTACTCCGGACATGTTTGGCTGTGTGGAGAAAGCGTGAACTAGGGCGCTAGAGCTCGAGGGTGTGAGAATGGATAAGCAGAGGAGGAAGAAGGTGTGGGTGAAGATGGGGAATCCTTATCCCTTTATAGAGGCGACGAAAGCGGTGCGCCTCCCCACTTATCCGTTGAGGGTCGCTTATTTCCCAAGCGCCACGATTGATGGCGCGGTTAGGTTACCTATACCCGTATTGATGGGAATCCCATGGTAAGGGGACATGATCTTTGCCTTGACAAGACGTGCCGAGGAAGCCGCCTCACAATATGCTCTGTGGCTGGTTGTGGGAAAACGGTTCGAATAATGACCCGACTGTAGTGTAATGTCACGTTATCTAAAGTTGTCAGCAGATCACATTTGTGAAATATCATTCTCTCTACGATGGTATATGAAGATCATTTTGCAGATCTGGACATGGTTTAAGTGTTCGATAATTACTTTGGAGTATTTGGAGATGGAACCCGCCTTGCAATGCCGAAGACAAAACTGTGCGCCAGACTCATTGTCATTGAAGCCTGGTTCAGGGGCTACTGAGGGAGTCCTAGATTAGGGGGTATCCGGACAGCCGGACTTTATACTTTGTCCGGACTATTGGAGCGTGAAGATACAAGACTCAAGACTCCGTCCCGTGTCTGGATGGGACTCTCCTTTGCGTGGAAGACAAGCTTGGCGATCTTGATATTATATTTCCTAGGCTCAATTTCCCCTTCGGCACACGTCTGGTCCACCTTGTTCCGCCGGAGCCGGGGGTGGTGAGCTCGGCTATGGCGCGGGAGGACCGCGAGGCGTGAGAGCGCCTCAAGGCCGAGGCCGCCGCCGAGGCCTACATGCAAGAGCTCCGTCGGCAGCATCCGGAGCTCATGGAGGCGGAGCGGGTGATATTTGCTGGGGCATAGGGTGGCGAGGTTATCGCTCTCTCCTCCGATGACAAGGTCAAAGGCGGTGAGGACGGCGGCAAGGAGGGCGGCGAGGTTATCACGCTCTCCTTCGATGACGAGGTCGAAGGCGGCGGCGACGGCGGCACGGAGGGCATCGAGGTGGGCCCCGAGGATGAGGAGATCGACGTTGACCAGTGGAGGAGTGCCTTCCCCAATGACCCCGGTGACGGCACCGGCCCGGACCCGGCTAGCGGCACATTGTACATGACGCGGAAGGATTGGCTCGACCTCTACTTTGACCGAAAGTAGTTTACCTTAGTTTAAATTTATGCTTTATGTTCGGTTATGCAAAACTATCTATGTTTATGTTTGAATGCATGCTACTTTCGGTTGAACCTGCTTTGAAGTTGATCAAATTGAAGCTTACAACTTAAGTTTAAGGGGGTCGACTAGTTAAGTTGATCAAATTGATGCATGTGTTTAATAACCCCACTGATACGAATTCTGAAACAAGCTTCAGTACAAGAAAAATGGGTTGTTCAGTTCAATTCTGAATTATAGGTGTGTAAACACATCCTGCTTACACAGTAACTAATTAACTATGATAACCATGTTCAGACTTCTACAAATCCCAAAACTATGCAGAGTTAGGATTGTTACTATTTTGTTTCTTACTATTGATTCATTTCTTATGAGAAGGTATTAAGATGGTACATGTAGTTGGAGATCTCAATATAATGTAATGTGTTTTTTTGCATAGTACCTTGAAATTATGTTAGCAATTCTGAATTGCGATTGTGCTTGAAACTGAAAATGATTCTGTAACTTCTCAAACCTCATGGACTTGATCCTTAAAATACTTCCAGAACGAATTGATTCTTGTTTCTTTCATGATCGGTTCACCAAAAATAAATAGTTCAGTCCAATTTCAAAATTCTCATTTTAGTTTAGTCAAAGTTTCTTATTTTAGTTCAGTACAATATGCAAGTTTATTTCGGTTCAACTATTATTTTAGTTTTAGTTTATTTCAATTCTTATTTTAGTCAATCTGTAGTCTATGGATTTTATTTGGCCTAGATTGCTAGATGTACTAACTGATGGGAAGTACATGCCGGGAACATGCAGCCGTACATCCTGCTTGAATCTCTCCTACCCGGCTCCTCACGGTGAAAATCTGCAGCCTCATGTCCGCACTTCCAATTTATTTCGAACTGAACTGATGCTGCTCTTGATTCAGGCATGGGGAGAAGGCAGAAAAGTAAGTGTGTGTTCGTTGTAAATTCTCTTTCCCCTCTTACATTCCATTTATGTTCAGGATACAATGTGCATGATGGAAAATTTGTGTACAGTGAAGTGCATTTTTTGATGTTGGGCAAGTTTAGAAAATAGAAATTGAGAAATTAAAAAACCCGACCAACTGGGGAGTTTGCTGGAAACAAATCCTTTATTGGGTGCCCTCTCTCTCAACCGTAGGATGTAGCTAGTACTCTATCAAGTCATAGGTTGTGATTGCTACTTCTTTGTACTCGTAATTTGTTATTTCTTTGCAACTAGATGTGACAGACGTAATTTGTTTTGATGTTGTTGTAAGGCTTGTGAAATATCTTACCACTGAGGTTGTGGCGCCTTTTTCTTTCAGCAAAAATTCAGGTTGGGAAGCTTATTTCTTCCAAAGTGATTGTTTGGGTACTACAAGCTCCCACAGAGTGGAAGCGGTTGTTACAACAGGTTTGAAGTAGATATTACAAAAGGTTTGATTTTTCTAGACCACGTACAAAAATAGTAGCAGTTCTAGTACTTATGCAGTCGTCTGCCTTTTCTTAACTTTGTTTGATTTTTTCGTGAAATATATAAAATCCAGTAGATGTACTATTACTTATTTTACAACAGGTCATTGACTAAAACTATATCAGTTTAGCACATGTACTTACAAAAACAAATCAACATGTTTGTAGGTTTTTTCAGCACATCTTGTTGGCTTTTTCGGTTCATATTGCAGGCTTGTAGGATTAGATTCTCATGTGTGTTTCAGTATTAGGGAGAAGTAAAACCATTCATTTATTGTATATTTATTATTACTGTAGTATTATGGAGTATGTGATCAGCTCATGCAGTATATACTATGCACAAAATGTCTGTACGGTACTTTACATACAAAAATCTTGCTTTCTCTAGACCATGCAAGCTTCCTCAAAGGAGCTCATGTCGAACGAGTGCTTTACATACAAATTAGCGCAATGATGGGCTATTAGCTTAATTTCTAGGCGCACACGACATCTCTGGTCGCGTGGCCGGCACCATTATTTTATCTTAAATATTTGTTTCTGCACTAAGTTTCTTAATGTATTTTGTTCACAAAATTTTAGTGAAAATTTTACTTCATGTCACTCGTGATCTCACAACGGTATGTTCACCTATATCTCTCATTGCTTATTGTTACATTAATTTCCGTGGTAAGAAAGGTTTACATTAAAAGTAACATCATATAGGAAAAATGCTTCTATTCTAACACATTCTTTTGGAAAAAAGAGCACTAGTACTGATGAGTCGTACTGACAAGGATTCCATTTACAATTCTGATTATTTGTACTGACAAGGACATAATTATTGTGCAAATGAAAAAAAAATGTTTTATAAAGAAATGTGCTTGAAGTTCAATTACTATGGTCTAAAAAATTCAATTACATTGCTAGTGCATTCAGAATTGCTAATTTTAAAAAAATGAAGTTCTTGTTTCAGGATTATGTAAGTTCAAAATTATTGTATAATGTGTGTGCCATAGTTAGCTAAATTTCAATCCTGACTAATATTCCATTATAGCACTACTGCATATTCACTTCTGATTGCTTCTTGCTGCCTACTGCACTTCTTCCATTATAGCACTACTGTATATTCAGTTCAACATCTGATGGTTCTTCAGGTCACCTTAGTGTGCATTCTCTGTTCATCTTGCAGGTGAAGGAGCTCCTCTTGGGTTCATCTTGCAGGTTTCGTTCAAACTTGGCCACCTAGGCCGTTCAACACCACCACCAGAGCCCGTTCAGTTGGTGGTGTTCCTGCAGCTACAGATGTGGTGCTAACAGTACTAGGCGTTGGTTGTGTTTGATCAAATGCCTAGGAGCACCCATGATTTACACATGGAATCCAGATGATTTCGTTTCTTCATCCCCCAAGTACTTCAATGGTGGCTCCTTCCCGGCTGGCTCAATCACTGCTAGATTTAGGTGGGTGTAGGTGTGGGTTTTCAGGAGCATGGACGGATACGGGGAAGCTGGCACCGCTCTTGTGTTATTTTTTTCCAGCAATTGTGAAATTGATACACTTTTTAATGTGTAAGTTTATCTGCTCACACTTGTTCATGTGAATGCCAAATAGCTTGAGAATAGCAACCTGTTCGAGCTTAGCTGAGAGGATTAAGAATCGTTGTGTAAGGCAGTGTGGACACGACCTTGAGATAATGCATGTTGCTTTATTCAAATAGAGACAATGTTGTTGATTTTATTCAAAGGAAACTGAACCAAAACAGTGGTTGCTACTAGTGTTTGGAATTTATAATTACTAGAACTCTTATTTCTCATGACCCTTTCTTAATTGCTGGCTAATTCTTGCAGGTCTGGTTCACAAAAACTAGTGGTTCATCTTGCTAATTATTCAAAATTACTTCTAAACACTTGAGAATTTGAGAAACTAAGGAACCAAGTTCATGCCGCCATGCACCGCCTCCACATTCCCCCACGGCCGCCACCGCCATGCGCCACCCCCACATCCCGTTGCAAAATGGTAAAAGTTCAAGTGGTAAGATGAGAGAAGTCCAGAATATCGTCACAAAACAATGTTGAGTTCAAAAATAAAGCAGGAAAAAATTACTGAAAATACAGAGTAAAAGTCTAGTATATGAAAACACGCTCAGTACAAAACCATACATACATCCGTTCAAGTACTCTTTTTCCCGAACATATATTCGTCTGTTGTACAAAGGAAAAATGGTTGAATTAAAAATATTGATCAGTACAAGTTAAAAATGGTGCTCCGTTCGGAATAAAAGAAATGACAGAAATTTAAAATTTAAAAGTTCAAGCAAAAGGAAACCCCATGCAATTCAAATGGTAAAAGTACAAGTCATAAAATAAGTGAAGTCCAGAACATCGTTGTAAAAAAATGTTTAGTTCAAAAAAAAGAATAAAAAAATATTTTATTTTTGAATAAAAATATCATTCACTTTGATGATATAAACCATGCAAGTACAGGGCCGATGATACAATAACATTCAGTTCAACAATATAAACCATGCAAGTTCAGGGCTAGGATATAGTAAACCTTGAAAATTTACGAGAAAAAAGTTACCCAAAAAATAGAGCAAAGTCTAGTTAGTGAAAAAACGCTTAGTACAAACCCATGCAAGCATCAGTACAAGTACCTTTTTTCGGAACCATTTAAAATTACTCTACAAAAAATAGCTCAGTACAAACATACACATATATCAGTACGACTACTCTATTTTTTAGACGAGAAAATAGCAGGATTCGTCATGCCGTATTCAAGATTACTTTTAAACGGTTGCGAAGTAGAGAAAACGTCCAACATGACTAAGTTTCGCATTTTCTATAGCTATCCAAGGGTATATTATTTGCCCCATTTCGACAAACTTTTTAAAAAAACCGCGTTCAAAACTAATTTTAACCGTATTTGAATTCGTATTTAAAACGTAGGGAATTAGAAAAAAAATTCTATATGCAAAATTTGCGCATTTTCCATAGCTTTCCAACACTGTATCATTTGCGTCAATTTGACGAACACTTTGCAAAAAACAGTGAAAAAACATTTCACCTAGAATTTCACCGTATTTCAAATTACTTTTAAATCATATCGAATTTGAAAAAATAGTAGATATATGGAAGATGTGTATTTTCACAAGCTTTCCAACGCCATCTCATTTGCTCAATTCTGACAAACCGTTTGAAAATTAAGTCCAAAATATGATTCGCGTTTTCGGTTTTGAAAAAACGGTTTTTTTAAAGCTGCTCTTAAATCATATTTTTTTTTGCAAAAACAAATTATAAGATTGTAATGTGGATGTCAAGAGCTTTCCAACGATATATTACACGCCCATTTCGACAAAAAAAATGCAAAAAAATTTGAACTAAAGAAGACGATTTTTAACAGCAACAAAAAGCATTAGTTCAACCGCTCGAATTTCATCAGTTCAACCGTTTGAATTCATCAGT
>NC_057804.1:577653371-577683379 GCF_018294505.1 Triticum aestivum
AATCATAATTTTTTTTTGCAAAAACAAATTATAAGATTGTAATGTGGATGTCAAGAGCTTTCCGACGATATATTACACGCCCGTTTCGACAAAAAAATTGCAAAAAAATTTGAACTAAAGAAGACGATTTTTAACAGCAACAGAAAGCATTAGTTCAACCGCTCGAAATTCATCAGTTCAACCGCTTGAATTCATCAGTTCAAGTAGGGTAACAGAATAGCCCAGATGTATATATATATGTGTGTACTTGTTTATTTCAGTTCTTCACAATGTGATATTCTATATGTGCAACTATTTGTCGTGCAGTTCAATTTCATCAAGAACAGTTTCAACAATACCACTATGAATTATAATATTTGGTTGTTGTTAAGGATATTGCAGTTAACATGCCTTTTCGTTTTTTAACAATAATTAGTGTACTTTAGACCTGCACAATACCAGTTTGAATGACTATTTGCTTGTTTTTAAATGTTATGCCTGATGCAGTTAACACACATTTCCACTTATTGTTTTGCTTAATTAGCGTGCTTAAGCCTGCACACTGAAGCTATCATTTCTAGATTATGTTGTCTACCATGAATATATTTTGTTGATGTTTAGCCTGTTGTGCTTAACATGCCTTTATATGTACTCATGCATGACAATATTGACAATAATGTTGTTTTCCATCGAGGTTATTTTCATCGCATTGCTTATATGTACTCACTGTTCAGGATATCGGTAGCTGGTACCATATAGCCTAGGGCCGATAAGGGATTAATCGTCGAATCAAACATTTCACTAAATATATCTGTAACCCATTTATCAGTAACATACATTGTACTGAATGACTAAATATGCAATCCCAGGCTACATAGCAACAAGGTAGAGTGTTACCTTAATGTTCTGATGATGTCTAGATATATATGCAATAAAATCTTATATAATGGGATGGAAGGAGTGTTGTACTACATCATTTTTCAATTGTTGTTTAGCTTCTAATATTAACTTGGTGCTTTTAGGTACATGTATCATTGCCAAAGTTCCACACTTCGACCCTTTCTGGGGCAATGAGATATTCATGAACCAACATCAAGTGAGGAAACTGATAAAGATTGTTATTAAAATGGGTCCAAAGACGTCAATTGAACTATTTGTTTACACATTATGCAAGACAACAGTGAATTGTAGGATGGTAAGTAAGAACCCTGTAGCCTTCTTTTTACTACTCGTAATGAGTTGTGTTAGATGACAATGTCTGAATCTTTTTTCCTTTGTAGTGGATCCTGAAGCAGTTTACTCAAGATTACCACTCAAACTACATGATTGGCGGCCGTCCATCACAAGGGGTTGGACTAGAGTCCTGCATGCCTTCTGCATCCAGGAGAGCACAATAGGGCCATTCCACTTCACCTTGTTCAGCAACCGAAATGTCTGTCGCCTCTTTCTTTACCATCTGTAATACTATAAGTATAGAACCCTGGTTCATCATTCTTTATTTGGTGCTTATGTAATTCTTAAACATATGTACCTGTGAATCGAATTATGCATTGGTTGTTTGAACCTGATGGATATGAATAAAGCTAAAGCCTACTTTCAAGTTTAAATTAGGTACAAATTTAAATAGCAGCAATTAAATTAGGGAGAAATTAGGATGTGCAGGTCATTACGGCGCACATGGTTAATAAGCACAGCATGTGTGATATACATCATAATCCGACACGGTTCACAGAGAGGAAACGTGTGTAACAATGCACACAGTTGCCGTTTGCAAAGCGTGTGTGATGTCAGACACTATCGCATACGGTGCAGGAAAACTAAATGTGTGTGATTGTCTACCTATCGTACACGGTCTATAATCATGAACTGTTTGTGATGTGTCACGCATCGTAAAAGTCCAATGCCTGGAATCTGCCTGGAAAACTCCTGTGCCTGGAATCTTCCTGGATTTAGGTAAAACCACAAAACTCCGACTGTGATGGCAATGCGAGCACAAACGTGTAGCAAGGATGAAGCATTTGGGATATTCGAGATATCAGAAACGATTATATAGGGACAATTGTATGCATCAAGGCTCCCTATCCCCGACGGTTTCTGGGTTGTGTGGGAAGGACCCCCCTATCGCCCACACTCACTTGGCGACGGTTCCAAATGCCGTCGCGGAAAGGGGTTAAAAACCGTTTGTATAGCACCAACGTGCACCAGTGTATCAGCATCCCCAAGCTTAAATCCTACTCGTTCTTGAGTAGGTAAATGATAATAGAAATCGTTTATGAAGTGTGAATGCTAGCAAAGTGCACAAGTTTGATCAATGACAATTTGAATCACTTTTCTAGCATCATAATAGCAATTCTTTCTTATAAAACTTCTCATGTTAAAGTAGCAACCAATTCACATGTTAAGGTTCAAACAATGAATTCTCTTGAAACTCAACAACCTATGTTCTCAGTCACCAAGCAATTGCAATTCAACCTATTCAATAGAGTCTAAGTAAGAGCTCCACATACTCAACCATCATATAATCTTCTATCATTGCTAACACTCACCGCATACACATGAGCAAAACGTTTCAACCAGATGCGTAGAAATATAGGGGCTTATAATTTTGCCTCCCAGCGTATTCACCTCAAGGGTGATGTCAACAATAATAACTCATGATACCCTTATCCAACTGGATATATGTGCCTAGATCTTTCCTCAGTGCATGATGCTTGCCAAAATAGAAAAATAAAAAGGAGTAGAGAGAAAAACTTTGACTCTTGCATGAAAGTAAACACATAAAAGTAAAAGGTAGGCCCTTTGCAGAGGGAAGCAGAGGTTGCCATGTGCTTTTTGTTTGTATGCTCAATCCCTTAGTGCAAAAGAACGTCACATTATATAGCCCCTTATGATAGCAACCTTTATTATGCAGTCTGTCGCTTTTATTCTTTGCCATCACAAGTTCATACAATGCTCAATTTTCTCTTACACTAAATGATCTAACACTTTTAGAAACAATTTTAATTGCCTTATTGCACTGATGACAACTTACTTTAAGGATCTTAATCAATCCTTAGGTAGGTATGGTGGACTCTTGAAAATAAGATTTGGGTTTAAGGGTTTTTGGATGCATAAGTAGTATCTCTAGTTGGTGCGGAATTTTTGGCTAGCAAAGATGGGGGGCAAGCACCACATGTTGAAGGATCTATGACAATATAACTTCTATGTGAATATGAACAAGCATAAATCACATTGTCTTCCTTGTCCAATGTCAACAATTTTGGCATATACTATTTTGATGGGGGCTCACAATCACAAAAGATTTCCAAGATAGTGTATTTGCATGTGAAAGTTCTGTTCCTTCTAATAATCATTCATGAATTGCTTGTATGACCAATATTGTGATTGTCAAGCTTCAAAAGATTTCACTTTCTAAACCCAATGTGAAGCTACTACTAGGCATGATATGAACATATAATTTCAACTTCATGATATTCAATTCATTCAACAATTTACTCATAGGATATAAGTGAAGCACAAGAGTAAATGACAAGCTACTCCAAAAAGATATAAGTGAAGATCAAATGGGTAGTTATGTAAATGGGTAGCTATTTGAGGACTCTCTTATTTTAAAAGTGTCAGATCTACGTATTTTATTAAAACAGAAAGCAAAACAAAACAAAATGGCATTCCAATAATAGCACACATCATGTGAAGAAGCAAAAAACTTAGGCTCAACCGATACTAACCGATAATTATTGATGAAAAAAGGTGGGATGCCTACTGGGGCATCACCAAGCTTAGATGCTTGAGACTTCTTGAAATATTATCTTGGGATGCTTTGGGCATACCCAAGCTTGAGATTTTGTGTCTGCTTAATTCCTTTTATATCACGGTTTCCCTAAATATTAAAAGCTTCATCCACACAAAACTCAACAAGAACTCGCGAGATAAGTTAGTATAAATCAATGCAAAACCTTATCATTCTCTACCGTAGCAAATCACTAAAATTATTATTCAACAATGCATAATAAATGCCTCTTCATATTTAATACTACTATCCTCAAATAGAACCATTAAACAAGCAAACGTATGCAAACAATGCAAATATAACAGCAATCCGCCAAAACAGTACAGTCTGTAAAGAATGCAAGAGTATCAATAGTTCTTTAACCCCAAAAATTCTGAAATTTTAACACACTGTAGAAAATTTATCAGAGCTTATTTTGCAGAAAGTTTCAACATTTTATCACATTCTGATTTTTCTAGGGAATTTTTGGAACAGCAGTAAACTTTCTGTTTTGAAACAGCAACACATAGACTTGCAAACTAAGCATGGCAAAGGATACACTTGACATTTTTATTGAAAAGATAGATGCAAAACATTATTATAAATTACATCAAGAAAATCCTAACAAAATAAAATGATGCTCCAAGCAAAACACATATCATGTGATGAATGAAAACATAGCTCCAAGTGAGGTTACCGATATTGTTGGAGACGAAAGAGGGGATGCCTCCCCGGGCATCCCCAAGCTTAGTTGCTTGGATCTTCCTTGAATATTACTTTGGGGTGCCTTGGGAATCCCCAAGCTTAGGGTCTTGTCACTCCTTATTCTCCTCATATCGATATCTCACCCAAGACTTGAAAACTTCAATCACACAAAACTTAACGGAACTTCGTGAAATAGGTTAGTATGGTAAAGAGCAAACTATTCACTTTGGTACCGTCAAACACAAGATTCATGATTGTTTCCACACAATGCCTACTGTAGCATATCATTTCCACAATTTATATTGAACAATATAAGCCATAGAAACTAGGAAACAAGGAAACTATGCATTGAAAACAGAATCTGTCAAAAACAGAATAGTCTGTAGTAATCTGTACTCTAACCATACTTCTGCTACTCCAAAAATTCTGAAACATTAGGAAAACCTGGGCGATTTGTCTGTTAATCTTCTGCAAAAAGAAACATTATTTTATCACGCTTCTGTTAAAAATGAAAATTATTTTCTTGAGCGCAAAAGTTTATGTTTTTCAGCAAGATCTAATCAACTCTCACCATAGACCATCCCAAAGGTCTTACTTGGCACTTTATTGAAACAAAAATTACAAAACATTACTACTACAGTAGCCTAATCTTGTGAACACACAAAAATAGTAGATAAAAGTGTTGGGTTGTCTCCCAACAAGCACTTCTCTTTAATGCCTTTTAAGCTAGGCATTATGAGTCCAACGATGCTCGCATAAGAGATAAGGATTGAAACATAACAAGAGCATCATGAATCACATGGCAAGCACATTTAAGTCTAACCCACTTCCTATGCATAGGGATTTTGTGAGCAAATAATTTATGGGAGCAAGAATCAACTAGCATAGGAAGGCAAAACAAGTGCAACTTCAAAACTTTCAACATAAAGAGAGGAAACTTGATATTATTGAGATATGTACATATGTTCCTCTCTCATAATAATTTTCAGTAGCATCATGAATACATTCACCAATATAACCATCACATAAAGCATTCTTTGCATGACACAAGAGCATAGAAAACTTATTACTCTCCACATAAGCAAATTTCTTCTCATCAATAGTAGTGGGAGCAAACTCAACAAAATAACTATCATGAGAGTGAAAATTAAAATCATGATGAAAAGTTTCATGCTTATCATTATAATTTATAGCATACATGTCATCACCATAATCATCATAGATAACAACCTTGTTCTCATAGTCAATTGAAGCGTCATCCAAAATGGTGGATTTGTCATTAAGTAAAGTCATGACCTCTCTGAATCCACTTTCATCATTATAATCATCATAAATAGGAGGCACACAATCATTATAACAAATTTGCACAACAAATCTTAGGGACTAAAAATATCATCTGCATCAAACATAGCATCCCCAAGCTTATGGCTTTGCATATCATTAGCATCATGGATATTCCAAAAATTCATACTAAGAACATTGAAATCATGCTCATCATTTATACCAAACATTCTATTGAATTCTTCTCCTATCAATTGAGCACAATTTTCCTTTCCATCATTTTCACAAAAGACATTATAAAGATGAATAATATAATGCAACCTCAATTCCATTTTCTGGTACTTCTCTTTTTATAAACCAACTAGTGATAAACAAGAAACTAAATGATTCAATTGCAAGATCTAAAGATATACCTTCATGCACTCACCTCCCTGGCAACGGCGCCAGCAAAGAGCTTGATGTCTACTATGCAACTTTATTCTTGTAGACACGTGTTGGGCCTCCAAGCACAGAGTTTTGTAGAACAGTAGCAATTTTCCCTCAAGTGGATGACCTCAGGTTTATCAATCCGTGGGAGGTGTAGGATGAAGATGGTCTCTCTCAAACAACCCTGCAACCAAATAATAAAATTCTCTTGTGTCCCCAACACACCAAATACAATGGTAATTTGTATAGGTGCACTAGTTTGACGAACAGATGGTGATACAAGTGTAATATGGATAGTAGATATTGATTTTTGTAATAAGAATAGTAAAAACAGCAAGGTAGCAATTGATAAAATGGAGCACAAACGGCATTGCAATGCTTGAAAATGAGGCCTAGGGTCTGTCCTTTCACTAGTGAAATCTCTCAACAATGCTAATATAATTGGATCATATAACCATCCCTCAACGTGCGATGAAGAATCACTCCAAAGTTCCTATCTAGCGGAGAACCTAAGAAGAAATTATTTGTAGGGTACGAAACCACCTCGAAGCTATTCTTTCCGATTGATCTATCCAAGAGTTTGTACTAAAATAACACCAAATAATTTTAGATTCATAATACTCAATCCAACACAAAGAACCTCAAAGAGTGCCCTAAGATTTTTACCATAGAAACAAACACAAGAACATGCATCAACCCCAATGCATATATTATCCCAATGTCACCTCGGGAATCCGTGAGTTGAGTGCCAAAATATATATCAAGTGAATCAAAATAATACCCCATTGTCACCATGGGTATTCATATGCAAGACATATATCAAGTGCTCTCAAATCCATAAAAGTATTCAATCCAATAAAATGAAATCTCAAAGGGAAAACTCAATTCATCACAACAAGATAGAGAGGGGGAAACACCATATGATCCAACTATATTAACAAAGCCCCCGATACATCAAGATCGTGCCATCAAGAACACGAGAGAGAGAGAGAGAGAGATTAAACACATAGCTACTGGTACAAACCCTCAGCCCCGAGGGTGGAATACTCTCTCCTCATAATGGTGGCCGCCGGGATGATGAAGATGTCCACTGGTGATGATTTCCCCCTCCGACAGGGTGCCGGAACAGGCTCTAGATTGGTTTCTTGTGGCTACAGAGCCTTGCAGCAGTAGATGTTCTGATCTAGGGGTACCCGAGGGTTTTTTGGAATATTTGACGATTTATAGGGCGAAGAGGAGGTCCAGGAGGCCACCGAGGTGGGCACAACCCACCTAGGCGCGCCTGGGCCCCTAGGCGCGCCCTAGTGGGTTGTGCCCACCTCGGGGCACCCCCCCAAGTGCTGCTCTGGTCCATTCGATGTCTTCTGGTGCATAAAAATCCTCAAAAAGTTTCGCGGTGTTTGGACTCCGTTTGATATTGATTTCCTGCGATGTAAAAAACAAGCAAAAAACAACAATTGGCACTAGGCACTGGGTTAATAGGTTAGTCCCAAAAATGATATAAAGTTGCTATAAAATGCTATAAAATGATTGTAAAACATCCAGTAATGATAATATCATAGCATGAATACTTCATAAATTATAGATACGTTGGAGATGTATCACAACACAGGCAAGAACCCTTTCTTTGGCTGATCCATTTTGAACTTTCTTCAAAACTTTGTCAAGGTATGTGTTTTGTGGAAGTCCTATTAAGCATCTTGATCTATCTCCATAGATCTTGATGCCTAATATATAAGCATCTTCACCGAGGTATTTCATTGAAAAAGTTTTATTCAAGTGTCCTTTTATGCTATCTAGAAATTCTACATCATTTCTAATCAACAATATGTAAATACAGGCTTCTCTGAAAGTCTGTATAAAACCATATGCTTTGATCACCTCATCAAAGCGTATATTCCAACTCTGAGATTCTTGCACCAGTCCATAGATGGATCGCTGGAGCTTGCACACTTTGTTAGCACCTTTAGGATCGACAAAACCTTCTGGTTGCAAGATATACAACTCTTCTTTAAGAAATACATTAAGGAATGCAGTTTTGACATCCATTTGCTAGATTTTATAAAATGCGGCAAATGCTAACATGATTCGGACAGACTTATGCATCGCTACGAGTGAGAAAATCTCATCGTAGTCAACACCTTGAACTTGTCGAAAACCTTTTTACAACAAGTCGAGCTTGGTAGATAGTAACACTACCATCAGTGTCTTTCTTCCTCTTGAAGATCCATTTATTCTCGCTGATCATTGGGCAAGTCCACCAAAGTCCACACTTTGTTCTCATACTTGGATCCTATCTCAGATTTCATGGTCTCAAGCCATCGGTCAGAATCTAGGCTCATCATAGCTTCTTCATAGTGCGTAGGTTCGTCATGGTCTAGTAACATGACTTCCAGAATAGGATTACCGTACCACTCTGGTGCGGAATGTGCTCTGGTTGACCTACGAGGTTCGGTAGCAACTTGATCCGAAGTTTCATGATCATTATCATTAGCTTCCTCTCTAGTTGGTGTAGGCATCATGGGAATGGTTTTTTGTGATGAGATACTTTCCAATTCGAGAGAAGGTACAATTACCTCATCAAGTTCTACTTTGCTCCCACTCACTTCTTTCGAGAGAAACTCCTTCTCTAGAAAGGATCCATTCTTAGCAACAAAGATCTTGCCTTTGGATCTGTGGTAGAAGGTGTACCCAACAGTTTCTTTTGGGTATCCTATGAGGAACACTTCTCCAATTTGGGTTTGAGCTTATCAGGCGGAAGCTTTTTCACATAAGCATCGCAACCCCAAACTTTAAGAAACGACAGCTTAAGTTTCTTGCCAAACCACAGTTCATATGGTGTCGTCTCAACGGATTTAGACGGTGCCCTATTTAACGTGAATGCAGTTGTCTCTAATGCATAACCACAAAACGATAGTGGTAAATCGATAAGAGACTTCATAGATTGCACCATATCTAATAAAGTACGGTTATGACGTTCGGACACACCATTATGATGTGGTGTTCCAGGTGGCGTGAGTTGTGAAACTATTCCACATTGTTTTAAATGAAGGCCAAACTCGTAACTCAAATATTCGCCTCCGCGATTAGATCGTAGAAACTTTATTTTCTTGTTACGATGATTCTCCACTTCACTCTGAAATTCTTTGAACTTTTCAAATGTTTCAAACTTGTGTTTCATTAAGTAGATATACCCATATTTGCTCAAATCATCTGTGAAGGTCAAAAAATAACAATACCCGCCGCGAGCTGATGCGGCTTGCAGCTACGTCGGTATTTCCCCAAAGAGGAAGGGATGATGCAGCACATTGACGGTAGGTATTTCCCTCAGTGATGAAACCAAGGTTATTGAACCAGTAGGAGAACCAAGCAACAATATGTAAACGGCACCTGCACACAAATAACAAATACTCACAACCCGACGTATTAAAGGGGTTGTCAATCCATTTCGGGTAATGGCGCCAGAAATTGGCAAACTGACGTGAGTAAATTGTAGTAGATTGATAGATCGAACGGCAAATAAAATAAATAAGAATAAATTGCAGCAAGGAAATTTTGTATTTTTGGGTTTAATAGATCTGAAAATAAAAGGCAAATAAAATAGATCGCAAAGGAAAATAAAATGAGAAAGAGACCCAGGGGTTGTAGGTTTCACTAGTGGCTTCTCTCGAGAAAAATAGCAAACGGTGGGTAAACGAATTACTATTGGGCAATTGATGGAACTTCAAATAATCATGACGATATCCAGGCAATGATCATTATATAGGCATCACGTCCAAGATTAGTAGACCAACTCCTGCCTACATCTACTACTATTACTCCACACATCGACCGCTATCCAACATGCATCTAGTGTATTAAGTTCATGGAGAAACAGAGTAATGCAATAAGAACGATGACATGATGTAGAAGAGATCTATTTATGTAGAAATAGACCCCCATCGTTTTATCCGTATTAGCAACAATACATACGTGTCGGTTCCCCTTCTGTCACTGGGATCAAGCACCGTAAGATCGAACCCACTACAAAGCACATCTTCCCATTGCAAGATAAATAGACCAAGTTGGCCAAAAAACCAAATATCGGAGAAGAAATATGAGGCTATAAGCAATCATGCATATAAGAGATCAAAGAAACTCAAATAACTTTCATGGATAAAAAGAGATAGATCTGATCATAAACCCAAAGTTCATCGGATCCCAACAAACACATCGCAAAAGATTTACATCATATGGATATCCAAGGCACCATTGTATTGAGAATCAAATGAGAGATAGGAAGCCATCTAGCTACTAACTACTGACCCAAAGGTCTACAAAGAACTACTCACGCATCATCGGAGAGGCACCAATGGAAGTGGTGAACCCCTCCATGATGGTGTCTAGATTGGATCTGGTGGTTCTGGACTCTGCGGCGGCTGGAATTGATTTTCGTCGACTCCCTAGGGTTTCTGGAATATTGGCGTATTTATAGAGCAAAGAGGCGGTCCGGGGGCAAAACCCACCAGGGCACCCCTGTGCCCCTAGGCGCGCCCTGGTGGGTTGTGCTCCCCTCGGAGCACCCCCCCAGGCGCTTCTCCGGCCCATTGGGTGTCTTCTGGTCCAACAAAAATCCACAAAAAGTTTCGCTACGTTTGCACTCTGTTTGATATTGATTACCTGCGATGTAAAAAACATGCAAAAAACAGCAAGTGGCACTTGGCACTATGTCAATAGGTTAGTACCAAAAAATGATATAAAATGACTATAAAATGATTATAAAACATCCAAGATTGATAATATAACAGCATGGAACAATCAAAAATTATAGATACGTTGGAGACGTATCAGCATACCCAAGCTTAATTCCTGCTCGTCCTCGAGTAAGTAAATGATAAAAACAGAATTTTTGATGTGGAATGCTGCCTAACATGTCATCTCATATTCTTGTCTTTATAGCATGGACATTTGAACTTATATGTTGTTCAAAGCAATAGTCTAGTTTTGACATGATAACTTAAATACTCAAGCATATCAACAAGCAACCATGTCTTTCAAAATATCAATGCTAAAATAAGCTATCCCTAGCCCATCATGCTCAATCATTGATCCATTCATGAAACACACTCGCATATTAACTACACCCAATGCTCAAGTACGAGCATAGTGCCTCCTAGTTGGTGCTTTTATAAGAGAAGATGGAGACTCAAATTGAAAAATAAAAAATGCATAAAGTAAAAGAAAGGCTCTTTGATGACCCACAAGTATAGGGGATCAATTGTAGCTCTTTTCGATAAGTAAGAGTGCCAAACCCAACGAGGAGCAGAAGGAAATGACAAGTGGTTTTCAGCAAGGTAATGTCTGCAAGTGCTGAAATTGTAAGTAGCGGAGTAGTTTGATAGCAAGATAATTTGTAACGAGCAAGTAACGATAATAGTAGCAAAAGTGCAGCAAGGTAGCCCAATCCTTTTGAGGCAAAGAATAGGCCAAAATGGTTTCTTATGATAACCAAAGCGTTCTTGAGGGTACACGGGATTTTCATCTAGTCACTTTCACCATGTTGGTTCGATTTGTGTTCGCTACTTTGATAAACCTCCTACTTATGATTAACCCTCCCACAAGCATCCACAACTACAAGAAAAGTACTAAGAATAAATTCTAACCATACCATTAAACTTTTTGGATCCAATCGGTCCCTTATGGAATAGCACATAAACTGGGGTTTAAGCTTCTGTCACTCTCGCAACCCATCATCTAATTTCTACTCCACAATGCATTCCCTTAGGCCCAAATATGGTGAAGTGTCATGTAGTCGACGTTCACATGACACCACTAAGGGAATCACAACATACATACGATCAAAATATCGAACACATATCAAGTTCACATGATTACTTGCAACATGGTTTCTTCCGTGACCTCAAGAACAAAAGTAACTACTCACAAATGATAATCATGCTCAAGATCAGATGGGTATTAAATAGCATATTGGATCTGAACATACAATCTTCCACCAAATAAACCATATAATCAACTACAAGATGTAATCAACACTACTAGTCACCCACAAGCACCAATTTATAGTTCCGGTAACAAGATTGAACACAAGAGATGAACTAGGATTTGAGATGAGATAGTGTTGTTGAAGATGTTGATGGAGATTACCCTCCCCAAGATGGGAGGGTTGTGCTCCCCAAAGAGCACCCCCCCAGGCGCTTCTCTGACCCATTGGGTGTCTTCTAGTCCAAAAAAATCCACAAAAAGTTTCACTGCGTTTGGACTCCGTTTGATATTGATTACCTGGAATGTAAAAACCCTGCAAAAAATAGCAACTGGCACTTGGCACTATGTCAACAGGTTAGTACCAAAAAATGATATAGAATGACTACAAAATGATTATAAAACATCCAAGATTTATAATATAACACCATGGAACAATCAAGAATTAACGAGCCTCAACACTCATCGGGCCGCATACATCAGTATGTATTACTTCCAATATTGTTGGGGATATAATTACTGGGTATAAACCGCCCAGGAGGGGCCGGGTTATACCCATAATGAGTTATTCATATTGAAGCCCATGAAGATAAGGAGTATGGCGGTTTATGGAGGAGATCTAACACGAAGGCCCAGGGGCCAAAGGCGGATTAGGGCCCGTAGATGTAAACCGTCATATGATGTATAACTTGACTTGTAAGATGGGAAAAGGCAGAAACCGAGCCGGACACGTTTATGAGCCGGCCGGGATTCTATGAACCGCTGGGCGTCAACCTATGTATATAAAGGGACGACCCGGCGGTGGTTTAGGGACAAGAAACAACCGATCGAGAGCCAGGCAAAGCGTATTCGCTCCCTAGTCATCAAAACCCTAGCAATTCCACCTCAACTGGATTAGGCTTTTACCTTCACCGCAAGGGGCCGAACCAGTATAAACTCCTTGCGTCCTTTGTCCCGCTTTAACCCCTTTAAGCTAACTACGTTGCGATGGCTCCACGACTAAGTCCTCACACATCTGCCGTGACAAAACCACAACAGTTGGCACCCACCGTGGGGCTATCGCATGATGGTTTTAAGTTCTTAGAGGGCAGCTTCGAAGGGCTCAAGGGATACGTTGTGGGCCGGATGACCAAGAGTCGTCGCGGTAAGCTCTACATCAACGATGCAGGCTGGGGACCCGGGGCCGGCTCAATTGACTACGGGTACTTGGTCCCCTTCGGTGGTATTCACGTCTTCATTGCAAGATTGGCGAACCGGGCCCTGAGCCAGACCTCTGCACGGACATCGTCGAAACGGCTCACTATGCTAGACCCGCCCGGATTCAGCCTGCCATGAAGCGTGCATTTGTGGGAGTCATCCATGGAGTGGAATCTGAGGATAGAGACGCATCTGGTGGTGAAACTGTCATTTACTCTGATGACGAGTCATCTACCGGAGAGACCGAGTCATTGTACCAACTGCAGGACGGCCGGCTTGGGGGCTGTTCCGATGGCGACAGTATTCCGGACCCCTCTGATCTGCCGAGCCGGATTGCGATCTTCATGGCCAGTACACAATCAGTGCATCACTCTTCGACCGCAGTAGCGATGGTCTCCAGGTCAGCGGAGGCAATAGCAGTTGGGGCAGGAGGCCCTATGCAGCCGCCGGCTCATGTTTTGTCCGATTTATTTGACACCTTGGCAACGCTGCTAGCGGCGGAGGTTAACCTGGTGAATTAGGATCAGCATAACGCGGAAGTTGCGAAGGTGAAGGATCAGATAGTCCAGGCCAAGGCAGACCTGGCAGCTGAAAACACCAGGATGGCTGCAGAGCAGGCTGAGTTGGATGCACAGGCTTACCGACTTATGTTGGATCAGAACGCGTCAAATGATGTGATGAGGAGAAGGTATCGGTCTACCATGCCTCCGGTTTATGAGGCAAGGAATCTCTTTAACATGCCAGAAGCAGGAACCAGTAATCAGCCAGTAGTAAACCGGGTGGAAGCACCTGGGACGGGGGCACCGGTTCAGCCGCGCATGATGGATCCACCTCGGTAGAATGTCCCGTCACAGCACCTATCAACGCCTCCTGGTCATTACTCCAACCCTTTGGATAACATAGTCGCTGCCGCTTCACGATTGGCGGCCCTCCCAGTCGAAGGCGAGTCCCCCGTAGCGGTTGAGACGCGAGGGGCTAGGGAGCTCCTTCAGACAGCTTTGACTCAGCAACAGGCTTATTCGTACAGCCGTGAGAGGATTCATTCCACCCCCGCCCAAGCCAAAGTTACAACAGGCATATTGATGAACCGGCTGTGTCAAGCAGCGCGTGGAACTGTAACCTGCCTCGAGGGCATAACCCGACGGGCGGTGGTGCTAATGCTCAGGACGTGGCGGGTCACGGTAGAGCACGTCGAGAAGCTGAGTTAGTGGCACAGTACGCGGCCTGTCAGCTTACTCCGGATCATCCAACTACTTCGGTGGAACCAGGTGTTTCTTTCAGTTCTTTGGGGGTGCCGTGTCTCACCCCGGCTCTACGTAATATGCGGTTGCCCAAGGATTTCAAGGCTCCTCGTAAAGTGCCCAATTACACTGCTGACTTACCGCCCGAGTCATGGGTCGAAAGTTATGAGATGGCGATGGAGATGCTGGATGTGGATGATGCGGCATGTGCTAAATACTTCACCATGATGTTAGAAGGAACAGCTCGCACTTGGCTAAAAACTTTGTGAGCTAACTCCATTGGATCATGGGCCGAGTTAAAGGCCCAGTTTATCCAGAATATCAAAGACACGTGCAAGCAGCCCATGTCAATTGTGGACTTAGCCGCCTGTGTCCAAGAAGAGGGTGAATCAACAACCCATTGGGTGTGCCGGGTCTCGGCAATCCTGCATTCCTCGGACCGCATCAACACCGATACAGCAGTCTTAACGTTGGAAGGAAATTGCCGTTTCACTCCTCTAAAGTTGAAGCTAGGACAACTCAAGCGTCATTGCAATGACATGGGAACGCTTATGGCAGCTCTGGTTAAGTATGACGACTCTGATAGTACCAAGGACACCGAGTCTGATGATGAAAAGCCAGTAAATGGAAAGAAGAGCGGCAGCACCAAAGGGCAACAGCATAACCCGGCGGGCCATGGAAATAACGGTAAGCGTAAAGCGGATAACAGTTTCGATTTTGTGGCTAACACCAACACACAGAATAACGGTCAGCGTCGTAAGGGTAAACCGCCCCGCGGAGTGGAGGATCAGGTGTCAATCTTGAGCGCCTGTTAAACCAGCCTTGCCCAAGGCATGGGACGCGAGAAAGGCCAGCTACGCATCTCTGGAAGGATTGCTTTATTATGCAGGAGTTCAAAAACTCGGATCTTTTCCAATATGATCATGGATCATCCGGCAGTTCAGGATCTGGTTCTCATGGGCCGGGTTATGGTGGAGGCAGTTCCGGCTCAGGATTTCAAGGTAATCAGGGCGGACATGGCAATCAAGGTAGTCAGGGCAATCAGGGTGGTTATAATCATCAAGGGAGTCAGCAGCAGCAACAGTCAGGTTACCAGAGCAACCTGAAGCAGTTGAACAGTGGGTAGTATCATGTCTTCACCACTAGCCTGTGCAAGCGTGATCAGAAGCTTCATAAAAGGGCAGTGAACTCTGTTGAGCCAGCAGTGCCCCGTTACTTGCACTAGTCTGAACAGCCCATTGTGTGGAGTCGAGAGGATCATCCGCCCCGGGTTGATAATCTGGGTCATCTGGCATTGGTGGTGGCGCCTCAGGTTGGAGGGTATATGTTCACCAAGGTGCTCATGGATGGAGGGAGCAGTATCAATATCCTTTATTATGAAACCTTCCGTCGCATGGGGTTGACAGATAAAGATCTTAAACTGTCGAACACTATTTTCCATGGTGTAGTGCTTGGTAATCGGCATATCCAGTTGGCAAGATAGCTCTGGAGGTTGCTTTTGGAGATGATCATGATTCAAGATCAGAGACATTGACTTTTGAAGTGGTAAAAATCAAGAGCCCTTATCATGCCCTGTTTGGACGGCCGGCTTATGCTAAGTTCATGGCAAGGCCCTGTTATTATTATCTGCAGCTCAAGATGTCGGGTCATAAGGGGACCATCACGGTACATGGGAGCCGTAAGATAGCTTTGGAATGTGAAGAAGGTGACGCGGCCTATGCTGAGTCGGTTTGTGCAACAGAGGAGTTGAAGTTTTACAAGGACAATGTTGATCCGGTGGATACGACTTCTTTGAAAAAGCCAACTACAGAGCATGATCCGGCCTTGAAGTTTAAATCGGCTGATGAGACTAAGCTGGTTGATTTTGTTCCTGGCGATTCATCCAAGCAGTTTAGCATCAGCGCTAACCTGGATCCGAAATAGGAAAGCGCGCTCATTGAGTTCATCCGTGAGAATGGGGACATCTTTGCATGGAAACCTTCTGACATGCCAGGTGTACCGAGGGAACTCGCTGAGCACACTCTTAATATCAATCCCAAGTTTAAACCGGTTAAGCAGTTTCTCCGCCGCTTCAATGAAGAAAGGCGCAAGGCCATTGGTGAGGAGGTAGCCCGGCTCTTGGCAGCAGGGTTTATTGTGGAGGTTTTTCACCCTGAGTGGTTAGCTAACCCGGTGCTAGTACTTAAGAAGAACGACACTTGGCGTATGTGTGTGGACTACACAGATTTAAACAAGGCTTGTCCGGCTGATCCTTTTTCTCTTCCTCATATTGATCGGATTATTGATGCGACGGCGAGTTGTGAGTGTCTAAGCTTTCTGGATGCTTATTCTGGTTATCATCAGATCAAGATGGCAGTTAAGGACCAGGAGAAAACATCTTTTATAACTCCCTTTGGAGCCTTCTACTATGTGTCTATGCATTTTGGGCTCAAGAGTGCCCAGGTGATTTATCAGCGCTGCATGCAGAATTGTCTTCATAATCAGATTGGGCGCAATGTTCATGCTTATGTGGATGATATCATGGTGAAGTCCAGGAAGGAAGAGACGTTAATAGATAATTTGAAGGAAACTTTTGATAATCTCCGGGTTTATAAGATGATGCTTAATCCGGCCAAGTATGTTTTTGGTGTACCGGCAGGCAAGCTCTTGGGTTTACTGGTGTCTAACAGGGGCATTGAAGCTAATCCAGAAAAGATCAAAGCTATTACGTCTCTGGCCAAACCGGCGTGTATCAACGATGTTCAACGCCTGGCGGGCCGTATTGCAGCGCTGAGCCGGTTTATCAGCCGGTTGGGAGAGAGAGCTATCCCTCTATATCAAATGATGAAGAAGACGAATAGTTTTGTCTAGAGTGATGCTGCTAATGCAGTGTTTGAGGACTTGAAGAAGCAGTTAGCTGAGCCACCTGTCCTTGTTGCTCCGGTCGATAAAGAGCCATTGTTGTTATATGTGGCTGCCAATGCCCGGGCTGTCAGCGTGGCCATTGTGGTAGAACGTAAGGAGGCTGGCAAGGAATATCTGGTTCAACAGCCGGTTTATTATATCAGTGAGGTACTTATTGAGTCTAAGCAGAGGTATCCACATTGGCAGAAGCTGGTGTATGGAGTTTTCACGGCAAGCCGGAAGCTTAAGCAGTATTTTCAGGGTCATCCCATCACTGTGGTTAGTTCTGCCCCTTTGGGAGATATAATCCAAAACAGGGAAGCGACTGGCCGGGTTGCCAAGTGGGCCATTGAGCTTGGACCTCACGGGTTAAAGTATATGCCTCGTGCGTCAATCAAGTCCCAAGCACTGGTGGATTTTCATCAATGACTGGACAGAGTTCAAGGCGCCGGAAGAAAAGCCGGATAATACTTATTGGACTATTCATTTTGATGGTTCCAGTCAATTGGAGGGCTCGGGGGCTGGAGTCGTGTTAACTTCCCCACGAGGTGATAAGTTTTGTTATGTTCTCCATTTAATGTTCCCTTGCACTAACAGTGTAGCTAAATATGAGGCCTTACTCCATGGTCTTCGAATGGCTAAGGAGATGAATTTAAGCCGGGTTAAGTGCTTTGGTGACTCGGATTTGGTAGCTCAACAAGTGTCTGGTACTTGGGATTCCAAGGATCTGCTCATGGCAACGTATCGACGAGAGGTGTATATTGTGGCTGGGCACTTCAAAGGTTATCAGGTTGACCATGTGGACCAGCAAAAGAATGAAGCGGCGGATGGTTTGAGCTGTTTGGGTTCCCAATGTAAACCGGTGCCACCCAATGTTTTTCTGGATGTTTTGCATAACCCGTCGGTCAATACCTACAGAGGAGGATTTGGCTGTTCCTGACCCGGAGGCTCAGTTGGTGGCGGCTCTTCATGTTATTCCAGATTGGACGGTTACATATTTGGCGTATATGAACCAGGGCGAGTTACCGAAGGATGAAACTTTGGCCAGGCAGATAATCTGGCGATCCAAGTCGATGACCATTGTCAACGGAGAATTGCATCATTGCAGTGTAACAGGGGCGTTTTAGCGTTGCGTATATCCTGAAGAAGGATGTGAGATTTTGCGTGAGATCCACGAAGGAGATTGTGGTCACCACACCGGTTCAAAGTCCCTGGTGGCTAAAGCTTTTCGTCACGGCTTCTATTGGCTGACGGCTCATGCTGATGCTGAAGACTTGGTCAAAAAGTGTGATGGTTGTCAGAAGTTTTCACGCCGCGCTCATGTTCTGGCTCAGGAATTGAGGATGGTTCCAATAACTTGGCCGTTTGCAACTTGGGGCTAGATATGGTTGGACCCTTTAAGAGGTATAAGGATAAGAAGACCCACCTTTTGGTGGCAGTTGATAAGTTCACTAAGTGGGTGGAAGCAGAGCCAGTCAGTAAGTGTGATGCGGCCATGGCGGTTCAATTCATCAAGAAGGTGATTTTCCGGTTTGGTTTTCCACACAGCATCATCATGGATAATGGCACTAATCTGTCCAAGGGGGCTATGAAAGAATTTTGTCAACATGAGCACATCCGGCTTGACGTGTCATTAGTAGCTCATCCCCAATCTAACGGTAAAGCGGAGAGAGCCAATCAAGAGATCCTGAGAGGCATCAAGCCCCGGCTTATGGTTCCTTTACAGAGGACGCCGGGCTGTTGGGTGGAAGAGTTGCCCTCTGTGTTATGGAGTATTAACACCACACCTAACAGGTCTACGGGTTACACACCCTTTTTCATGGTTTACGGAGCAGAGGCAGTTCTCCCTAGTGACATCCGTCATGACTCACCTCTGGTGGTGGCTTATGTTGAAGCTAACAATGAGAAAGCACGTCAGGACGCACTTGACCTGTTAGATGAGAAGCGCGATATTGCAACAGCTCGATCGGAGATTTACCAGCAAGATCTGCGACGTTATCACAGCCGCCGGGTTAAAACCAGAACTTTTCAAGAAGGCGATCTGGTGCTCCGGCTCATCCAGGATCATACTGACATGCACAAGTTGTCCCCGCCTTGGGAAGGACCCTTTGTGGTCAGTAAGAATCTGAACAACAGGTCATATTACCTTATCGATGTTCGAGAGCACAAAGACTCACGTAAATCAGAGAAGGAGACCCACTGGTCATGGAATGTCGCTCATCTTCGACCCTACTACACCTGATCCATAGGCTCCTCTTATGTACACATTCTTGACAGTGTATATATTATGATCAATATAATAAACCGGCATCCCTACTAAAGCAGGGCCTCTGCCATTCTTCCTTCAAAGCTTTTGATTACTTGGGGCTCCTGTTTATAAAACGGAGTTCTGATGGTCCATTGATCCGGCTCAAAGGTTATAAAAAAACAAATAAACTTGGGGGCTTGTTACCCAAAGTCAAAAGGGGCCAAAGAGAGTGTTGCAAAAGCACAATTCAAACATAGGCACCCATTGAGCACAGCTCAAAATATTGCTCAGGGGCTCTTTGCTTCTACAAGAACAAAGAGTCTATAACCTTGTAATAGGCCTCATTCTTGTTGAATAGGCCATTGGCTGAGAAGAGAG
Source organism: Triticum aestivum (assembly GCF_018294505.1). Classification (NCBI taxonomy): domain Eukaryota; kingdom Viridiplantae; phylum Streptophyta; class Magnoliopsida; order Poales; family Poaceae; genus Triticum; species Triticum aestivum. Next base: position 577,673,458 of record NC_057804.1, read on the forward strand.
GGAAGATGGCAGCCCGGCAAGGGTTTTCGGAGACCGAAAACGTCCGACGAAGGTACCGGCAGAGGTACCGCTATATGTTTAACGGTTGGGCTATCAAACGAGCTCCAAATGCGACGAAATTTGACAGGCGGCCTGTCTACACTATAATAAGACCGCACGCCAGCTTTCATCCCATTCTGAGAACATTTTTATGCCACTTATAAAATAATATTTCGGAGGTGCCGCGGGCGCGTGCGAGTGTGGTCGGCTCAGAACAGACAACGGAGAGAACCGGGGAAACCCGAACGGATGCAAGTTTTGAAAAACATGCAGATGAAATGCAGATGATGACATGGCAAAATGAAACACGCAAGCAAATGACATGGCAATGATAACGAATAACTGGGAGACACCTGTCGCATTGAATCCAGGGCGTTACAACTCTCCTCCACTAACAAGAGATCTCGTCCGAGATCTTAGGACCGAGACGGAAGGGAAAAAGGACGAGGTGAAACAAGAGCTCAAAAGAAGAAGCAAGGAATCGAGAGCACTCAAGAAGAAGAGAGGAACGACGAGAATGACGAGAATCGAAAGCTCATGGAATCAGATAGACTATGAAACCACTCCGGTTAGAACGAGATAAGAAACGAATAAGACTTAAAGAATTTAGGCAGCACTCTGGCTGAAACATGGAGGAATAGAACACGAGCTTGAGAGGATGGAATGATACTTGATGAAGACATGACACAAAGCCTCCAGAAAGAATTGAAAGAGTTGAATGAAAATAACGGAGAAGAAAATGACAACTTGTGTCATGAATGAAATTGAAAGCATCTTTAGAAGGAAGGTTTAAACGGAGTTGTTGAGAAAACCCACAATGAAAAGAATAAGCTTGTTGTGGAATTATCAAAAACATCTCAAAACTTGAGGTGAAATTATACCACAACCAATGTCTGAATAGCTGAGAAGAACGAAGAAATGCAAAACTCCACTTGAAAAGAATACAGCGAATTAATTGCACTTCGAGATGCGAGAAAAAAAAGATACTTGAACTCCACCAACAAGAATCTTGATGAAAACTTGAAAGAATGAAATAGATCATGAGGAACCACCATGAAGAACTCCGGTGACAAAAGGATGATGAGATAGAATGAAGGATGAAAGAATAAGATTAAAGATTGCGGTGACTTAGATGGAGGTTCCGACGAAATGGCTGAGGAAATTTGAACTCTGGAAAAGAAAAGATGGAAACACTTGGAACTAGAATTTATTCATCAAGAACAAACTCCGAAGGAAGGGACTACTCACTTTGAGGAAATAAGAATAAGATTTATTGTATGCTTATCCTTCATCAAATTAAATTGATGGCAAACAATGGATTTGGCATGCAACTCATTCCTGTTGAAGAGGATTAAGGGGGGGGGTATATGGCGCAAAACTTGAGAAAGTCTTCATGAACCACCGGTAGGATTGGAAAGAACGAATGGATTAATATGATAATCAAAGAAAAAGAATCTGAAAGAACCACTGTTAGAATTCGGAAATGACTGACGAAAGAGAATGAATCACCGGGAAGAATTAGAAGAACAAATATGCTTGAGGGGATTTAGATGCAAAAGAACGAAGAGATAATGAGCTGATTAAAGAACACTTGAACGAAGCACCGGGATAATTGGATAACGGTAGCTGAAATGTGAGGACAAAGAATTCTTCTAGAATGATGGCCTCCGGTGAAAAGAAACAGAAATCAACTCCTGAAATACTCCGGATGGTTGAGAAAAAGGAATTTCTGACAAACGGAATAATTCGAGAGGGTACCAAGAAGATAGAACCACGAATCTTCGGGAGAACGGGCAAGATTGAGAGGAAAAACTCTTCTTCGGTCTTCAAATGTTAAGAATGACGATGAGAAACAACATCAAATTTTGTTGAGACACTCCGGGGAAATGAAAGGCGTAGAGGTTGATCCAACAATGAAAAGAATTTGAAAACGATCTTGGAGAAGGCATGTGACTGATGGAATCCATTCTTACGTCACACTTCGAAAAGGATTGAGAATAACTCCGGGAGAATTAGAAGAGTCTGGTAAGATCCTAGGGAAAGACCTGTGGGTTAGGGCCCACTAAAAGAAAACACCATTGGAAAGGGTTGTTGAAGAGGTAGATGATGCACCGGAATGATTGAAATATTTGAATGAGGTTACAACCTCGAATTCATTGGAACACAGACGAATCTCTTGAGATGTCTTGAACACTCTGAAACGATAAACTGGCAAGAGGAGAACGAGCAAGGGGAAAACATTTTAACCAAGGGAAAGAATATAATCACTACCGAAAATTAGAATTGAATCCACCGGAAAAGAAAAGAGATGAAGAATGTCAAACGAGACGAGAATTCACCGGTTGGAATAATTGAGGGAAGACTGAAGAGACTCCGTACGAATGAAATTGATGCTCGAAAGAGACTCAGGCTCCGGGAAGAAGAGGGTGGGAGGGCGGGAAAACAAAGGCAACTTGGAAGGGGGAACCGACGAATATCTTGAAGAGAAAACCCCGGTTGAAATCATTGAGGAAAGAAAGCAAAGACTTCACACGAGTAGGATGGATACTCAATTATAGACTCCGACTCCAAGAAGAAAAACGGGTGGGCGGGTGGGGAAAACAAAGACAACTTCGGACAGGGAAAAACAACGATGTCGGAGGAAGAACTGAGGATTGATCTCGCGAAAGACAAAGAGGTTCGAGTCAACTTGACGAGAGACGCACTGGACAAAAGAGGATGGACAACTCACGAAACTAACTACGTGATCCTAAAGAAAAAATTGAATGGGAAGAGGAGTATCCAAAACACCTACGTCAAGATTCCTCACCAGATCGACAAAGGGGCTGAGGAGTAAAACCAATTCCTACTCTCCGATATAACTAGACTCCGAAATCAGTTTTCTTCTAGACTCAACAATGGCCAAACCACGCGATCAATCAAGGGGGCTCCTATGGTCGGTCGAGGCTCTGATACCACCTTGTCACGCCCAATATGCGATACTATCCTAAGGAGACTCGAAGGTCCCACCAAGGATAGAACCACATATTGATACGCTTTTGCAAGGTGGATATCATTACATCAACATTACATAATAGATGGGGATACATACAAAAGGCATACAATGCCACATGAATACAACATCATCTTACATAAGAGCACCATCCGACTACGGATGAAACACAAACAGAAACCATCCACCCTGCTAGCCCAGGCTGTCGACCTGGAACCTATCCCCTGATCGAAGAAGAAGCAGAAGAAGAACTCCAAACAAGCAAACATCGCTCTCGCGTCAAGATCATCGCATAACCTGTACCTGCAACTGTTGTTGTAGTAATCTGTGAGCCACGAGGACTCAGCAATGCCATTACCATGGGTATCAAGACTAGCAAAGCTTAATGGGAAAGGAAGGGGTAAAGTGGTGAGGTTGCAGCAGCGACTAAGCATGATATGGTGGCTAACATACAAACATAAGAGCGAGAAGAGAAGCACCGGAACGGTCGGGAAGCTAGCAATGATCAAGAGGTTATCCTGAACTCCTACTTACGTCAAACCTAACCCAAAACCGTGTTCACTTCACGGACTCTGCCGAAAAGAGACCATCACGGCTACACACGCGGTTGATGCGTTTTTAATTCGAATCTGGTGTCAAGTTATCTACAACCGGACATTAACAAATTCCCATCTGCCACATAACCACGGGCACGGCTCTTGGAAGTTTATACCCTGCAGGGGTGTCCCAACTTAGCCCATCACAAGCTCTCACGGTCAATGAAGGATATACCTTCTCCCAGGAAGACCCGATCAGTCTCGGAATCCCGGTTTACAAGACATTTCGACAATGGTAAAACAAAACAGCAAGACCACCCGATGCACCGACAATCCCGATAGGAGCTGCACATATCTCGTTCTCAGGGCAACACCGGATAAGACTAGCTACGAGTAAAACCAGATCTCCAGTTTCCCCGAGGTGGCCCCGCAGGCAGCTCGGTTCAGACCAGCACTTAGAGAAGCACTGGCCCGGGGGGCTAAAATAAAGATGACCCTCGAGAGAGCGACTCCCAAGGGAAAACTAGGTGGTGGTGAGGCAAATGGTAAAACCAAGGTTGGGCCTTGCTGGAGGAGTTTTATTCAAAGCGAACTATCAAGGGGGTCCCATAAATCACCCAACTGTGTAAGGAACGCAAAATCAAGGAACATAACACCGGTATGACGGAAACTAGGGCGGCAAGAGTGGAACAAAACACCAGGCATAAGGCCGAGTCTTCCACCCTTTACCAATTATATAGATGCATTAATTAAATAAGAGATATTGTGATAGCCCAACATAATTCTGTCCACCATGGAGCAATCTTCAGCTTCACCTGCAACTAACAATGCTATAAGAGGGGCTGAGCAAAAGCGGTAACATAGCCAAACAACGGTTTGCTAGGAAAGGTGAAAAAGGTTAGAGGCTGACATGGCAATTTGGGTGCTTGAGGAACAAGTGATAGGAAGCGCAGCATAGCGATAGAATGAAGCAACTAGCATAGCAATGATAGTAATGAGATCCAAGGTGACGGTCATCTTGCCTGAAATCCTGCTAGGAAGAAGAATGAGTCCATGAAGAAGACGAAGCCACGAAGACGAACCAAGCATAGACGAACGAATCCTCACGATCGCAGCGAAACTGGAACTAACGAGAAGGAGCACAACCGGAAAGAAGCAAACACCAAGGTAAACACACAACACATAGACAAGGCATGATGCATAACCAAGTATGATGCATGAGAAGGCTACATGAAGCTACTCATGGCAAGAGATGATGCATACAAGAACAACACATCCAAGCAAGGTTAAATGAGGCCAGAAACAACATATAACAATTCAAGTAAGTCCTCATATGCAAATTTAGAAATTGGTCCAGAACTGAATAACCCTTATGTTCAAGTTGTTAAACAGCAAGTTAATATGCACCAAGATGATCTACACGAGATTCTAGTCAAGTTACATATAAAGTTCATTTAATTCGGAGCTACGGCCTAGAAGATATGAGCAAAACAAGTTAAACATGGCATTGATGCAAAATGCATACAAACATCAAGGAAACACTTTCGAAACATGGATGCAACATGATAATATGAAACTACATGCAATTCTAAACAAGTTTTATATAGAGCACACTCAAAACGGCGCAACGGTTCAACACATACACACAATACAAGTTTAAAGGACAAGCTGTCCAAAACAGCAACTAGGCATCTTGCAATCATCAAAAAAATATGCTACATCATCTCAACGTGAAAACAAAAGGCATGGGCATGAAGTAAATGTAAAGCATTACAAAACATGAACAATGAGCTATCTCCAGAAAACACTATAACATGCTCAAAAGAACATGGCAAGATTGCAAATTATAACAGTTTCAGACTTAACAGAAATAACATCAGGTTACAATGTTTAGAGCTATCAAACAACATGTTACAGGAACTTAACATGACAAACAAATGCATGGCATGCTAATACTAAAGACAAAGAGCAAAACTCCCTTACTGAACTTATTCCAAAGATCAACAGAAAAGATGGTAGCATCCATGCAAACATGGCAAATGATATGACAGATTCATACATGGCAGGAAAAACAATAAGTAGGCATGTTGGTGAGCTTGTACCACTCATCACAGAGCAATACATGGCATGACAAGGTGAACAACAGTAAGATAGCATATTGATGAAGCTAAAAATGGCAAGGGCAAGTTCATAGCATGCTTGGATCACTAACAACAATCATGGAAACATTGAACTTAATGTTAACAGGCTGACAGCAACATTATTTAGCAAGTTTGGAGCAAGATAATAACAAGTTATAGCAGTCTATAAATGCAAACAGGGGCATGAATGGATAGAGCATGACATGTATAATAAAACATCCTTAGTGAACATCTCCAGATAATGCATAGAATGACTTGTAGCAACAGGTTTACATAGCATCATGATATAGCAGATTCAGCCTAGCAAAATAGTAACAGCAAGTACCCTACTTCACGAGCTCGATGCACTCACTACAAGGCTCACAAAAATACATGGATTGCACCACTATGAAGATGGCATGACATAGCTCAAAACTCATGTAGACATCAAGCTCATAGGATGCACACACACAATGCAATGAAAAAGACAAAACAACAAGTTATGTTAACAGACAGCAGTTAACATCATATAGCACTCTTGCAACAATGATAAGGGCATCAAGATGAACTCAAACAAGCATGACACAATGGAACAAAATGAAGATCACATCATGATTAACATTTTGATATATCATATGCATGAAACGGAGAAGCACACATAAAGTTATGACAGCATGAACATGCACACATAAATATGGTTTTCTGGGGACTTGGTGAAAATATTGATGGGCGCAGGATAGCTAAAGTGTGCATGGGGAGGAGGATAAGGGGTTGCTCACCCACGGGCTTGGCCCAGGTCGGTGGAGAGGCTAGCTGGGCCGGCAGATCCCAGAGCTGGGCCCACTCGGTGGCCCGCGCGGACGGCGGCGGGATCCCGTCGTCCTCCTCCCGTGCTCCTCACGGGCAGGAGGCCATGGCGGTGGCGCGGCTTGGGGAGAGGCTCCGGCGAGGCGTCGAGGGCCGGGACCGGCCGGAATGGGGAGATCCGGGGATGGAGATCCCGGATCCGGCAAAAGACGAGGTGAGCAGCAACCGGAGGCACGACGACGGGCGGAACTCCGACGGTGAGCTGCTGCAGCTCCCATGGCAGCGGTGGAGAGGGAAAGAGAGAGGGTCAGGGAGAGAGAAGGAGAGGAAGAGAGGCGACGGGCGGTGACCTGGCTGGGGAGGCACGACGGGGTAGAGGGAGGAGGAGGCCAGGGCGATGGAGGCTAGCGGCGGCGACGAGGGCTCGGGGTCGAGGGGCTCCTCTGTGACACTCCAATTTTTTTTTCTTTGTGGTCTTGTTTTCAGCAAAAATCTTTCTTGGATTTAGTTTCTCCTGAGAGGAAAAACCTTTTTGGTTTTTGGGCTTTTATTTGGTTTTGATCCCTTCTAAATTTTTACCATGCCTCCTATGGTGAAAATTTTCCCAAAACCACTCCTTCCACTTTGGTTCAACCCAAACATTCTGTCCAAACTAATAAAATCCATTTTTTGGATTTTATTCCAATTATTTCTCCTCCCAAAATAATTTTGTCCTTTCTTTTGAGCCTAGGTGGATTGCAAAGCAAGTGCCTTAATGCTTTTGATTTTTGATCTCAACTCAACACCCCTGGATAGTCCTTTGTACCCACAACCCAGAACCATCTTGATCCACTCTTCTCCTGTTCAAATATTTCAAATTGCACTCACTGCAAGTTTGGACCAGATTTGCCAAATTTGGTGAAATTCATATATACACCTCTCCAAAAATTCCACAAATATTCAGGCAGCCTCTAGATGCAATGAGAGGCCCCTCCACCAAAAACCAGCTGAAGGAAAAATCCCTACATGCCTGGATCATTCTGTCGAACACCTTGTATGCATTGTTCCAGTCATATTCAGTAAAATTCAGAAGTTCAGTGTCGATCTTCGTCAGTAACTTCAGTCACGAGCTCACAGTGCGCTTGGCACGTAGCTCACAGCCTGGCTTGCTTGTCCGAAGCCTCACACGCGTGCTTGGCACCTTCCTGGCGTCGGTGGCTCAACGCCGTTCAGCGCCGCCCAAGCGTCCTGGTGGCTCCGCGTGGCCACCTCCTTGCCAGCGCACGCATGCAGCACCGTCGTCGTGGCGCGGCACGCGCAGAGCGCGCTCCCTGGCGCCGACGGGCCGCGCCACCCCGTTCCGTCGAACTCACCCTAAACCCCCAAATCCCGACGTGGTTAGCACCAAAACGGAACCATGGGACACGCACGACGACGTTCAGCCTCTGAAACCTCCCGTCCAACCGCAGCGCCGCCGTAATCACCTCGCTGGAGAACCCCGTTCTCGGCAACCGCCTCGGGGCGGCTATATATAGCTCCCCGATCCTGCTCTCTCCCCCGGCACACCTCCTCTACCCCATCAGACCCCCCACAGCCACTAAACGAGCCACGAGGAGCTCTCCTTCCCCAACTCTGGTCACTCCATTCCGCCTCGGCCCCCACCGTGATTCACTCAAGTAAGGCCATCTCCGGCGCCCTAGCCTCGTCAGATACCTTCTCATACTATCGCGAGTCTAACCCCCTCACCAATTTGACCTCCGCAGCTCTCTCCGGCGAGATCCACGGCCACCCGAATCACCGTCCACCGGAGCAAGCATCATCGCCGACGTGGTACTCGCCGGCGACCACCACCACCTTCCACAGACGCGGAATGGCGCCCTGATCACGGAGGTACACTCCGATCTCCCTGCCTTGCCGTGGATCGCCGCCGGCGACCACCGCGGCTCTCGCGCGCCGTCGAGCCCCGACTCCCCTGTTTGAACTTTCAAACCTGACGGGTGGGACCCGCCCGTCAGCCTCTCTTTTGTTTTTCTTAAATCGTTTGCAGAAGGCGTACTCTGGCAAATACGCTTCCTCTCTGAACCGTTTTTTTGGATTCTTCTGCATAGCCCCCTGGAAGATTTCTGTTTCATTACAGATGGGTCCTTGGACCAAAACTCTTATAACTTTTGATCAGAAAAGTATTTTTGATTAATTCTTATTCTGTTCTCCTTAGATTTTTGTCTAGTTTTTAATAATATTTATTTGAAAAATATTTGGAACACTTTTCTGTACACTCACGGTATTTACGTTGCGTGCGTATTTCTTCTTATACCGTAGATACCGGAGGAGGTGACGGAGCTGCAAACTTCGCACAGTTAGACTCCGACTACTCCGAACCAGGCAAGCATGTTTGAACTCTTGATATGATGAGTGTTGTTGCATGTTTGCATTTTAGTATAGTCACGGCATGTTTATGAACATCACTTTGTATGATATATCTCATGCACATGATCAGAAAGTAGGTTTCGGAAAGCACTATGTTGTTGGATGCATATTTGCAAAGCCATGTGTTGGTATGAGGATGGGTAAGATGGCAGTGTTGTGACATGCCAGTCTTATGCCAGATTATTTGACTTCCGTGTCGTCATGACACAATTCACATTCCCATTCATTCCATCCTATACTGTCACATGTTTTCCGAAAGGAATATGGCATAGTAAGTTGCAAATCGTTTTCCTGGTACACACCAAGTGGAGAGGCCGGGATGAGGGTTCCATTGCCCTGGATTAAAGCCCGTCATCCGGTCAGGGGGCATGGGTGTTTCCGGTTGGGACCGAGAGGGGGGCACCCCTTAGAGCGCGCGTATAGAAATTTGATCCCATGCTATTCGAGGTTGTGGCCTCCCCGTCTCAAAGTTTTTCTTGGACGTTGTCCAGGGTGATTCCTGGCATTGTGAGGTGAAATGGGTGTGTACTAGTTAAATGTGTTTCTACTGAAATGCCGTAAACGGAACTAGTCCTTTGTGACTACGGAAATCCGTTGGCTGTGTTCAGTTCTTCCAAACTCTGCAGAGTCTCAATCTTTCAATTATCTTGTACTTTGTTCAAGTACTATAATTGTCTTATCTTATCAGGTATTCAGCCTCAGTGACAAAAACTCCGGTGGGATTTATGTGTAATAAATCCGGTTAAAGGATTATTCTTGTGGATGAACTAATCTCGTTATTTACATTTGTTACAAGGCCCTGTCTGTGATGTCGCTCAGACGTCCGACGGTGGCATACCTGTTATTTGCTATTGCTAAAGCCCTGTCTGTGATGTCACTCAGACGTCCGACGGTGGTATTTCTTTTAAAGCCCTGTCTGTGATGTCGCTCAGACGTCCGACGGTGGTATTTCTTTTTAAAGCCCTGTCTGTGATGTCGCTCAGACATCCGACGGTGGTATTTCTTTTAAAGCCCTTTCTATG
>NC_057804.1:577683751-577693499 GCF_018294505.1 Triticum aestivum
GCATTTCTTTTAAAGCCCTTTATGTGATGTCGCTCAGACGTCCGACTGTGGCATTTCTTTTAAAGCCCTTTATGTGATGTCGCCCAGACGTCCGACTGTGGCATTTCTTCTTTTTTTTTGGAAAAAAGCCCTTTATGTGGTGTCGCTAAGACGCCCGACTGCGGCATGCATTTTTTTATTTATTTACCTTTCGAGGCGTTGCTCCAGACACCCGATCGGTTTTCAGTTATTAAATTTTGATACATCAAGTTCTGCAATATTACCGTTGTATTTGAGTATCATACCTTGGTCATGACGCATTCATGCATTCATTGATTATATCTTTTGTTCGAACTATCTTGCGAGTACTTTCAAGTACTCACCTGGCTTGTTGATTTGGCCAGATGCTGATGAAGGCGATCTCATGGATGAAGAGTATGATAGAGAGTCCGACGCCTAGAGGAGTCCCAGTCAGTCCCGTGCGATCCTGTCTTGGTCATTGTATTATCCGCTTCCGCAAACCCCGAATAGATTCATCGAGCCTCACCTCGACGCTCGATGTACAGCCAGTAGAAGTCAAGTTATCCACCACCACTTTTCCCTCGAGCTAGTAGCATGCCACCCCACCCCTGTGTCATAACCACCCATATGTAATATATTGGCGACTCTGTAATAAATTGTTGAGCAGCCTCAGCTCAACCCTGTAATATATTTGATGCTACTGGTTCTCTGTTTATCAAGCTTTTGTCTACCAGAAAGGATGACTTTTCCTATACTGGGTTCTAAAGATTGGTTTTCTCAATAAACATTTTATTGAGAAACCGGTCGTGACAGACTTGGTAATCAGAGCCAGGCTGACTGTAGGAAGCCACTAGGTGCGATCGCTAATTGGTTATTAGCATGATAGAATTATTCATGTTTTTACAATTGTAGTCATTTTCTGACAGTCAGCATAAAATTTATGATCTGACCACTCAGAATTTTTGCCTACTTTTGTAGATGGCCGACAATGACTGCGAGTCTCAGATGTTCGCCAACGTGCCTGAGGGGTTCGTCAAACTCCTCTCCTTCATCGTTGAGGTCGCGATGGGGCCATCCGTGCGCCCAGTCTTCACGCTTTATCCGCACAAGATCAACGACAATCTGACTATGCACCAGGCCGCGGTGCAATTCAGGGGAGGCCATGCTAAAATACGCCGTCTCCGATTCGTGGGGAGAGCCATGCCTACAGAAAGGCATGCTATCCAGATGGCTGCCCGCGAAGTGATAGCCCGTCTTCGGGATGTTCTTCCTGCAATGAAGACCCGTCGCTACCGCTACCTTCCATGTCATGTGCCTTACACCTGTCACTACTCGTTCTCTTGCCCCAGAGGAGAGCGAGACGAAGCCTTTGAGATGCTTGTCGAGTACCTCCCAGCCCTGGAGGCAACATTCGACTGCATGGTGGATGACCTCGTAGCTGCACGCATGGACTCAGTTCATGGCTGTGCTGGTAACAGGAGGGAACTCCTGCACACCGCTCCACCACTGACTTTTGTGTCATCCACAGCCTCTCACTCACCTACCATACTCGCCTCTGCTCGTCGTGTGCCTACCACATAGGAATTTAACCAGGCTATTGCACCCACTCCCGTCCGCTCTGCACCACTTGTTGCACCCACTCCTGTCCGCTCTGCACCACTTGTTGCACCCACTCCCATACGAGCTACCCCACCTATTCCACCCACTCGTATTCGTGTTATTCCGCCTACGGCACCTGCTCCATCAGCTCAGCACAACCTTTCTCGTCTGGAACCTATTAGCGAGGAGGAGGTCAATTCCCCAGCGTCTCTGCGTCTCACCCTCGGCAGGCCAAGGGAGATCCTCACCATCTTCGACTAAGTACGCATAGACGCCATGCGATGTATCAACTGGTGTAATATGTTTTTTATGTTCTCAGGTTATGAGAAGTAGCCTGTTTGCGCATCATGTAGGATCTGGAGGAGTGCACTAGTTTAAATAACATGTCAGGATTATGTACGCATATCCTGAGTGATGTAATGTATAATTATGCCCGCGTGTAAGATATGCACTAGTCCTTCCCCGCGCGCAATCGTGTGTTTCAAAAAAAATACCATGGAGTTAAAAAATGTTCTTTGTGTGTGATTTTATTGACTTTTGCGACTCCTCTTCTTGTCTTACGAGTTCACAAAAATATATCCCCAGAGTGAAAGATGTCTCGTCCTTGGACGTGCTCCATGCCAACTCAGCTAGAAGAAAATTATGGCAGACCGCAGAACCAGAATTTCACTCAGGGTCAGACAAGTCAACAGGACAGTGAAACAGCTTTTACACAAGTTTGTTGTTTGTATGAACAGAGTCAGCAGCAACACCAGGAAATGATGAACCATTTCATGAATATGGGAAGTAACCGTGGTCAGTATCAACTGCAATCCAAATTATCTGAGTTACAAAAGATGCGTGCTCCAACATTTTCTCATACTGACAAGCCCCTTGAGGCCGAGGACTGGCTTCGAGACATGGAGAGAAAATTAATTATCGCACAGTGTTCAGACCGTGAAAAAGTACTGTATGCACCACATTATCTCACAGGTGCAGCTGCATCGTGGTGGGAAAACTTCCTGCACATGCACCGCAACGAAAATGAAATCACCTGGGAAAATTTCAAAGAAGGTTTTCGTGGGGCACATATTCCTAAGAGCGTCATGAAAATCAAGAAGAAGGAATTTGATGAACTCAAGCAAAGAGCCATGACAATGTCAGAATACAACAGACAATTCACACTGCTGTCTCGCTACACCAATGAAGGATACATGACCGAGAGCAAGAAGATGGAAAAATTCTTGGAAGGCCTGGTACCCGCCCTTAAGTGCCAGCTAGTTGTGCACACCTTTCCAGATTTTAAAACACTGGTGGATAAGGCCATTACCCTAGAAAATGAGCGACGTAGCCTGGAAGATATCCACAAACGGAAAAGGGACCAGACTAATTTTTCTCGCAATCCCAGAAGCAAGAAGGAATTTCAGAAGGGGGATTCACACAAAACCCCGACGAATAATTCACGTCCAACCAAGAATTTCCATGTAAGAGACAAAGAGTTCACCTATCGCCCAGGCGTTACCTGTTATGCTTGTGGAGAAGAAGGGCACTATGCCAAGCAGTGCCCCAAGCCAAGGAACTCAAACCCGAAGTTCAATAATGGTGGAAATAATTCAGCACCAAAGCGAAGCAATTTCAACCCCAACAACAACCACCGGAAAGGTCACTTGAACCACGTGACCCGAGAGGAAGCACAGAACGCCCCAGGTATCATACTCGGTGCGTACCCCGTCAACACAATACCTGCCATGGTTTTGTTTGATTCTGGAGCTTCTCACTCATTCATTTCGAAAAGTTTTGCCTTGCAAAATAATTTTTCGATGCTTCCCTTGGAAAAATCAATGATCGTCAAGTCCCCTGGGATTAAGCAAGTGACCCAGAATTACTGTCAAGGTGTGGTTATTGAATTTGAAGGATTGAAATTTTACGCCAATCTTATTGTACTGGAAAGCAAAGGACTGGATGTCATCCTAGGAATGGATTGGTTGACCACCAAAAAAGGTTTTATTGATTGCTTCAACCGTACCGTGATTCTCACCCACCATCAAGGGAAGAAAATAAAAGTTTCAGCCAAGGAGAGACAAATACCTCAGCAACCTAGATTAAACAAGGTGGACATTTCTGAGCTGAACAAGGTTCCAGTAGTATGTGAATTTCCAGATGTATTTCCAGAAGAACTACCAGGCATGCCACCAGACCGAGAGATAGAATTCAGCATTGAGCTAGCCCCCGGGACCACTCCTATTTACAAGAAACCTTACAGAATGGCGCCATCCGAATTGGTAGAGTTGAAGAAGCAAATAAAAGAATTAATGGAGAAAGGATACATACGAGCCAGCTCCTCACCTTGGGGTTCTCCAATTTTATTCGCCAAGAAGAAGGATGGAACAATGAGGTTGTGTATTGATTATCGAGCTCTCAACATGGTCAGAATCAAGAACAAATACCCAATGCCCCGAATAAATGATTTATTCGATTAGCTCGCACAGGCCAAAGTCTTCTCAAAAATTGATTTGAGATCAGGATACCACCAATTAAAAGTACGAACAGAAGATATTCCCAAGACCGCTTTCACCTCCAGATATGGGCTGTATGAGTTCACAGTAATGCCATTTGGGCTAACCAATGCCCCCGCATATTTTGTTCACCTCATGAACAAAGTGTTTATGAAGTATATGGACAAGTTTGTTGTGGTATTCATCAATGATATTCTGATATATTCCAAAACACCAGAAGAGCACGCCGAACATCTCAGGATTGTACTCGGAGAAATCAGGAAACATCAACTGTACGCCAAATTCAGCAAATGTGAATTTTGGCTAAGGCAGGTGGGTTTTCTGGGCCACGTGCTAACCCAAGAAGGTATTGCAGTAGATCCAGAAAAAGTCAAGGCCGTACTTGGCTGGAAACCGCCAGCTAACGTATCGGACGTACGGAGTTTCTTGGGAATGGCAGGCTATTATCGGAGATTTATTGAAGGAGTCTCCACTATAGCAAAGCCCATGACACAATTGCTCAAGAAAGGCAAGAAATTTGAATGGACAGAAGCATGTGAGGAAAGCTTCCAAGAGCTAAAAAGAAAATTAACAACGACACCAGTACTAATTGTGCCAGATATACACAAGAACTTTGAGGTATATTGTGACGCATCCCGGAAAGGCCTCGGATGCGTATTGATGCAAGAAGGCAAGGTAGTTGCGTATGTCTCCAGACAACTACGCAAGCATGAGGAAAATTATCCCACTCATGACTTGGAATTAGCAGCGGTCATCCATGCACTCAAGGAATGGAGACACTTCCTACTTGGGAATCGTTGTGAGATATACACAGACCATAAGAGTCTTAAGTATATTTTCACACAGCCAGAGTTAAATTTACGGCAACGACGCTGGTTAGAGTTGGTGAAGAATTATGATGTTGGAATCCACTATCATCCCGGAAAAGCAAATGTTGTGGCAGATGCACTTAGTCGAAATCCCAGCACGGAAGACGACAATATACCAAAATTGAGGCCAGAATTTCAACAAGAGTTTGCCCAACTCAATCTAATAATGGTTACCGAAGGCAGTGTGTCGAATATAGAAATACAGCCTACCCTAATGGAAAGCATCAAGGAAGCCCAGCATGGACACCCCAGCATTGAGGGCATAAAAAGGAAAGTGAGTTTGGGAAGAGCCTCAGAATTCAACATAGATGAGCAAGGAATATTGTGGTACGGATAAAGGCTATGCGTACCAAATGTCAAGGGCCTCAAACAGCAGATATTAACTGAAAGTCGCACAGCTCCGTATTCAATCCATCCTGGAGGGACAAAAATGTACAAAGACCTTCAGGGAAATTTTTGGTGGCACGGTATGAAGAGAGATATAGCCACGTTCATTGCCTGCTGTGACTCTTGTCAACATATCAAGGCCGAGCACCAGAAATCAGCCGGACTGTTACAGCCAAATAAGATACCCGAGTGGAAATGGGACGAGATTGGAATGGACTTTATCATTGGACTGCCACGGTCACGACACGGAAACGATGCCATTTGGGTCATAACCGACAGATTAACCAAGGTGGCACATTTTATTCCGGTAAAAGCAACTTACACCACTCAGAGACTAGCCAGACTTTATCTTGCCCGTATCGTCTGCCTACATGGAGTCCCTAAGACCATCATCTCCGATAGGGGCACACAATTCGTCTCTACATTCTGGGATCACCTACAACAGGCACTGGGAACCCAACTAGCCTTCAGTACAACATACCATCCCCAGACTGATGGACAAATAGAACGCGTAAACCAAATCTTAGAAGACATGCTAAGAGCCTGTGTCCTCACCTACGGGAACAGTTGGGAAGAAAGTTTTCCATATGCAGAGTTCGCATACAACAACAGCTATCAAGCCAGCTTGCAAATGGCACCCTTTGAAGCTCTATATGGGAGAAGATGTCGTACCCCGCTAAATTGGTCAGAGACCGGAGACAGCCATATCTTTGGCCCAGATATGCTCAAGGAGGCCGAGGAGAAAGTTAAGACGATTAGAGAACGACTCAAAACAGCTCAAAGTCGGCAAAAGAGTTATTACGACTGAAAGCATCGGGAAATCAGTTTTGAACCCGGAGAATTGGTATTCCTGAGAGTTTCTCCTATGAAGGGTCTGCAACGATTCAAGATTAAGGGGAAACTAGCACCAAGATTCATCGGACCATTTCAGATAGTGGCCCGACGAGGCAAGGTAGCCTACCAGCTGGACCTACCCGAAGACTTGTCCAGTATCCACAACGTGTTTCACATCTTGCAGTTGAGAAAATACATAAGCAACCCAGAGAAGCAAGTTTCACATGAGTATATTGACGTGCAACCAGACCTCACTTACCGGGAGCACCCAATAAAAATATTAGAAGAGTCTGAAAGGAGGACCCGACGGAAGACCATCAAATTCTTCAAAGTTCAGTGGAGCAACCACACCGAGAATGAAGCCACTTGGGAGAGAGAGGATTTTCTTCGGACAGACCACCCACACCTGTTTAAGGATCAGCTGAAATCTCGGGGACGAGATTTTTCCTAAAGGGGTAGGTGTTGTACACTCAAAAAAAAAAATTCTTTGTGGTTTTGTTTTCAGCAAAAATCTTTCTTGGATTTAGTTTCTCCTGAGAGGAAAAACCTTTTTGGTTTTTGGGCTTTCATTTGGTTTTGATCCCTTCTAAATTTTTACCATGCCTCCTATGGTGAAATTTTTCCCAAAACCACTCCTTCCACTTTGGTTCAACCCAAACATTCTGTCCAAACTAATAAAATCCATTTTTTGGATTTTATTCCAATTATTTCTCCTCCCAAAATAATTATGTCCTTTCTTTTGAGCCTAGGTGGATTGCAAAGCAAGTGCCTTAATGCTTTTGATTTTGATCTCAACTCAACACCCCTGGATAGTCCTTTGTACCCACAACCCAGAACCATCTTGATCCACTCTTCTCCTATTCAAATATTTCAAATTGCACTCACTGCAAGTTTGGACCAGATTTGCCAAATTTGGTGAAATTCATATCTACACCTCTCCAAAAATTCCACAAATATTCAGGCAGCCTCTAGATGCAATGAGAGGCCCCTCCACCAAAAACCAGCTCAAGGAAAAATCCCTACATGCCTGGATCATTCTGTCGAACACCTTGCATGCACTGTTCCAGTCATATTCAGTAAAATTCAGAAGTTCAGTGTTGATCTTCGTCAGTAACTTCAGCCACGAGCTCACGGTGCGCTTGGCACGTAGCTCACGGCATGGCTTGCTTGTCCGAAGCCTCACACGCGCGCTTGGCACCTTCCTGGCGTCGGTGGCGCCCTGGCCCGCCTGCGCCGGCGTGTCTTGCGGCGGCTGTAGCACCATAGCGGCCGATAGGAAGCAGAACGGCGGCTCAATGCCGTTCGGCGCCGCCCAAGCGTCGTGGTGGCTCCGCGTGGCCACCTCCTTGCTAGCGCACGCATGCAGCACCGTCGCCGTGGTGCAGAACGCGCAGAGCGCGCTCCCTGCCGCCGACGGGCCTGTGCCACCCCGTTCCGTTGAACTCACCCTAAACCCCCAAATCTCGACGTGGTTAGCACCAAAACGGAACCATGGGACACGCACGACAACGTTCAGCCTCTAAAACCTCCCGTGCAACCGCAGCACCGCCGTAATCACCTCGCCGGAGAACCCCGTTCTCGGCAACCGCCTCGGGGCGGCTATATATAGCACCCCGAGCCTGCTCTCGCCCCCGGCACACCTCCTCTACCCCATCAGACCCCGCACAGCCACTAAACGAGCCACGAGGAGCTCTCCTTCCCCGACTCCGGGCACTCCGTTCCGCCTCGGCCCCCACCGTGATTCACTCCGGTAAGGCCATCTCCGGCGCCCTAGCCTCGTCAGATACCTTCTCATACTATCGCGAGTCTAACCCCCTCACCAATTCCACCTCCGCAGCTCTCTCCGGCGAGATCCACGACCACCCGAATCACCGTCCGCCGGAGCAAGCATCGCCGCCGACGTGGTACTCGCCGGTGACTACCACCACCTTCCACAGACGCGGAATGGTGCCCTGATCACGGAGGTACACTCCGATCTCCATGCCTTGTCGTGGATCGCCGCCGGCGACCACCGCGGCTCTCGGGCGCCGTCGAGCCCCGACTCCCCTGTTTGAACTTTCAAACCTGACAGGTGGGACCCGCCCATCAGCCTCTCTTTTGTTTTTTTTAAATCGTTTGCAGAAGGTGTACTCTGGCAAATACGCTTCCTCTCTGAACCGTTTTTTTGGATTCTCCTGCATAGCCCCTGGGAGATTTCTGTTTCATTGCAGATGGGTCCATGGACCAAAACTCTTATAACTTTTGATCAGAAAAGTATTTTTGATTAATTCTTTTTCTGTTCTCCTTAGATTTTTGTCTAGTTTTTTATCATATTTATTTGAAAAATATTTGGAACACTTTTCTATACACTCACGGTATTTACGTTGCGTGCGTATTTCTTCTTATACCGTAGATACCGGAGGAGGTGACGGAGCTGCAAACTTCGCACAGTTAGACTCCGACTACTCTGAACCAGGCAAGCATGTTTGAACTCTTGATATGATGAGTGTTGTTGCATGTTTGCATTTTAGTATAGTCACGGCATGTTTATGAACATCACTTTGTATGATATATCTCATGCACATGATCGGAAAGTAGGTTTCGGAAAGCACTATGTTGTTGGATGCATATTTGCAAAGCCATGTGTTGGTATGAGGATGGGTAAGATGGCAGTGTTGTGACATGCCAGTCTTATGCCAGATTATTTGACTTCTGTGTCGTCATGACACAATTCACATTCCCATTCATTCCATCCTATACTGTCACATGTTTTCCGAAAGGAATATCGCATAGTAAGTTGCAAATCGTTTTCCTGGTACACACCAAGTGGAGAGGCCGGGATGAGGGTTCCATGGCCCTGGATTAAAGCCCGTCATCCGGTCAGGGGGCATGGGTGTTTCCGGTTGGGACCGAGAGGGGGGCACCCCTTAGAGCGCGCGTATAGAAATTTGATCCCATGCTATTCGAGGTTGTGGCCTCCCCATCTCAAAGTTTTTCTTGGACGTTGTCCAGGGTGATTCCTGGCATCGTGAGGTGAAATGGGTGTGTACTAGTTAAATGTGTTTCTACTGAAATGTCGTAAACGGAACTAGTCCTTCGTGACTACAGAAATCCGTTGGCTGTGTTCAGTTCTTCCAAACTCTGCAGAGTCTCAATCTTTCAATTATCTTGTACTTTGTTCAAGTACTATAATTGTCTTATCTTGTCAGGTATTCAGCCTCAGTGACAAAAACTCCGGTGGGATTTATGTGTAATAAATCCGGTTAAAAGCTTATTCTTGTGGATGAACTAATCTCGTTATTTACATTTGTTACAAGGCCCTGTCTGTGATGCCGCTCAGACGTCCGACGGTGGCATACCTGTTATTTGCTATTGCTAAAGCCCTGTCTGTGATGTCGCTCAGATGTCCGACGGTGGTATTTATTTTAAAGCCCTGTCTGTGATGTCGCTCAGACGTCCGACGGTGGTATTTCTTTTTAAAGCCCTGTCTGTGATGTCGCTCAGACGTCCGACGGCGGTATTTCTTTTAAAGCCCTTTCTGTGATGTCGCTCAGACGTCCGACGGTGGTATTTCTTTTAAAGCCC
>NC_057804.1:577693681-577693985 GCF_018294505.1 Triticum aestivum
AATGATCACTCCTGTGGATGGAATAACCCGTTTGTTTTCATGAATTGAATGTTTATTATGAGTATTATTTACTTGTGAATAAAAGCCCTTTATGTGATGTCTCTCAGACGTCCGACTGTGGCATTTCTTTTAAAGCCCTTTATGTGATGTCGCTCAGACGTCCGACTGTGGCATTTCTTTTAAAGCCCTTTATGTGATGTCGCTCAGACGTCCGACTGTGGCATTTCTTTTAAAGCCCTTTATGTGATGTCGCTCAGACGTCCGATTGTGGCATTTCTTTTAAAGCCCTTTATGTGGTGTCGCT
>NC_057804.1:577693995-577703786 GCF_018294505.1 Triticum aestivum
ACTGTGGCATTTCTTTTAAAGCCCTTTATGTGATGTCGCTCAGACGTCCGACTGTGGCATTTCTTTTAAAGCCCTTTATGGGATGTCGCTCAGACGTCCGACTGTGGCATTTCTTTTAAAGCCCTTTATGTGATGTCGCCCAGACGTCCGACTGTGGCATTTCTTTTTTTTAAAAGCCCTTTATGTGGTGTCGCTAAGACGCCCGACTGCGGCATGCTTTTTTTTATTTATTTACCTTTCGAGGCGTCGCTCCAGACACCCGATCGTTTTCAGTTATTAAATTTTGATACATCAAGTTCTGCAATATTACCGTTGTATTTGAGTATCATACCTTGGTCATGACACATTCATGCATTCATTGATTATATCTTTTGTCCGAACTGTCTTGCGAGTACTTTCAAGTACTCACCTGGCTTGTTGATTTGGCCAGATGCTGATGAAGGCGATCTCATGGATGAACAGTATGATAGCGAGTCCGATGCCTAGAGGAGTCCCAGTCAGTCCCGTGCGATCCTGTCTTGGTCATTGTATTATCCGCTTCTGCAAACCCCGAATAGATTCATCGAGCCTCACCTCGACGCTCAATGTACTGCCAGTAGAAGTCAAGTTATCCACCACCACTTTTCCCTCGAGATAGTAGCATGCCACCCCACCCCTGTGTCATAACCGCCCATATGTAATATATTGGCGACTCTATAATAAATTGTTGAGCAGCCTTAGCTCAACCCTGTAATATATTTGATGCTACTGGTTCTCTGTTTATCAAGCGTTTGTCTACCAGAAAGGATGACTTTTCCTATACTGGGTTCTAAAGATTGGTTTTCTCAATAAACATTTTATTGAAAAACCGGTCGTGACATGGTAATCAGAGCCAGGCTGACTGTAGGAAGCCACTAGGTGCGATCGCTAATTGGTTATTAGCATGATAGAGTTATTCATGTTTTTACAATTGTAGTCATTTTTTGAGAGTCAGCATAAAATTTATGATCTGACCACTCAGAATTTTTTCCTACTTTTGTAGATGGCCGGCAACGATTGCGAGTCTCAGATGGTCGCCAACGTGCCTGAGGGGTTCGTCAAACTCCTCTCCTTCATCGTTCAGGTCGCGATGGGGCCATCCGTGCGCCCAGTCTTCACGCTTTATCCACACAAGATCAACGATAGTCTGACTATGCACCAGGCCGTGGTGCAATTCAGGGGAGGCCATGCTGAAATACACCGTCTCCGATTCATGGGGAGAGCCATGCCTATAGAAAGGCATGCTATGCACATGGCTGCCCGCGAAGCGATAGCCCATCTTCGGGATGTTCTTCCTGCAATGAAGACCCGTCGCTACCGCTACCTTCCATGTCATGTGCCTTACACCTGTCACTACTCGTTCTCTTGCCCCAGAGGAGAGCGAGACGAAGCCTTTGAGATGCTTGTCGAGTACCTCCGAGCCCTAGAGGCAGCATTCGACTGCATGGTGGATGACCTCGTAGCTGCACGCATGGACTCAGTTCATGGCTGTGCTGCTAACAGGAGGGAACTCATGCACACCGCTCCACCACTGACTTTTGTGTCATCCACAACCTCTCACTCACCTACCATACTCGCCTCTGCTCGTTGTCTGCCTACCACAGAGGAATTTAACCAGGCTATTGCACCCACTCCCGTCCGCTCTGCACCACTTGTTGCACCCACTCCCGTCCGCTCTGCACCACTTGTTGCGCCCACTCCCATACGAGCTACCCCACCTATTCCACCCACTCGTATTCGTGTTATTCCGCCTACGGCACCTGCTCCATCAGCTCAGCACAACGTTTCTCGTCTGGAACCTATTAGCGAGGAGGAGGTCGATTCCCCAGCGTCTCTGCGTCTCACCCTCGGCAGGCCAAGGGAGATCCTCACCATCTCCGACTAAGTACGCATAGACGCCATGCGATGTATCAACTGGTGTAATATGTTTTTTATGTTCTCAGGTTATGAGAAGTAGCCTGTTTGCGCATCATGTAGGATCTGGAGGAGTGCACTAGTTTAAATAACATGTCAGGATTATGTACGCATATCCTGAGTGATGTAATGTATAATTATGCCCGCGTGTAAGATATGCACTAGTCCTTCCCCGCGCGCAATCGTGTGTTTCAAAAAAAATACCATGGAGTTTAAAAATGTTCTTTGTGTGTGATTTTATTGACTTTTGCGACTCTTCTTCTTGTCTTACGAGTTCACAAAAATATATCCCCAGAGTGAAAGATGTCTCATCCTTGGACGCGCTCCATGCCAACTCAGCCAAAAGAAAATTATGGCACACCGCAGAACCAGAATTTCACTCAGGGTCAGACAAGTCAACAGGACAGTGAAACAGCTTTTACACAAGTTTGTCGTTTGTATGAACAGAGTCAGCAGCAACACCAGGAAATGATGAACCAATTAATCAACATGGGAAGTAACCGTGGTCAGTATCAACCGCAATCCAAATTATCTGAGTTACAAAAGACGCGTCCTCCAACATTTTCTCATACTGACAAGCCCCTTGAGGCCGAGGACTGGCTTCGAGACATGGAGAGAAAATTAATTACCGCACAGTGTTCAGACCGTGAAAAAGTACTGTATGCACCGCATTATCTCACAGGTGCAGCTGCATCGTGGTGGCAAAACTTCCTGCACATGCACCCCAACGAAAATGAAATCACCTGGGAAAATTTCAAAGAAGGTTTTCGTGGGGCACATATTCCTAAGAGCGTCATGAAAATCAAGAAGAAGGAATTTGATGAACTCAAGCAAAGAGCCATGACAGTGTCAGAATACAACAGCCAATTCACACTATTGTCTCGCTACGCCAATGAAGGACGCATGACCGAGAGCAAGAAGATGGAAAAATTCTTGGAAGGCCTGGCACCCGCCCTTAAGTTCCAGCTAGTTGTGCACACCTTTCCAGATTTTAAAACACTGGTGGATAAGGCCATTACCATGGAAAATGAGCAACGTAGCTTGGAAGATATCCACAAACGGAAAAGGGACCAAACTAATTTTTCTCGCAATCCCAGAAGCAAGAAGGAATTTCAGAAGGGGGATTCACACAAAACCCCGACGAATAATTCACGTCCAACCAAGAATTTCCATGCAAGAGACAAAGAGTTCACTTATCGCCCAGGCGTTACCTGTTATGCTTGTGGAGAAGAAGGGCACTATGCCATGCAGTGTCCCAAGCCAAGGAACTCAAACTCGAAGTTCAATAATGGTGGAAATAATTCAGCACCAAAGCGAAGCAATTTCAACCCCAACAACAACCACCGGAAAGGTCACTTGAACCATGTGACCCGAGAGGAAGCACAGAACGCCCCAGGTATCATACTCGGTACGTACCCCGTCAACACAATACCTGCCATGGTTTTGTTTGATTCTGGAGCTTCTCACTCATTCTTTTCGAAAAGTTTTGCTTTGCAAAATAATTTTTCGATGCTTCCCTTGGAAAAATCAATTATCGTCGAGTCCCCTGGGATTAAGCAAGTGACCCAGAGTTACTGTCAAGGTGTGGTTATTGAATTTGAAGGATTGAAATTTTACGCCAATCTTATTGTACTGGAAAGCAAAGGACTGGATGTCATCCTAGGAATGGATTGGTTGACCACCAACAAAGGTTTTATTGATTGCTTCAACCGTACCGTGATTCTCACCCACCATCAAGGGAAGAAAATAAAAGTTTCAGCCAAGGAGAGACAAATACCTCGGCAGCCTAGATTAAACAAGGTGGACGTTTCTGAGCTGAACAAGGTTCCAGTAGTATGTGAATTTCCAGATGTATTTCCATAAGAACTACCAGGCATGCCACCAGACCGAGAGATAGAATTCAGCATTGAGCTAGCCCTCGGGACCACTCCTATTTACAAGAAACCTTACAGAATGGCACCATCCGAATTGGTAGAGTTGAAGAAGAAAATAAAAGAATTAATGGAGAAAGGATACATACGAGCCAGCTCCTCACCTTGGGGTTCTCCAATTTTATTCGCCAAGAAGAAGGATGGAACAATGAGGTTGTGTATTGATTATCGAGCTCTCAACATGGTCACAATCAAGAACAAATACCCAATGCCCCGAATAAATGATTTATTCGATCAGCTCGCACAGGCCAAAGTCTTCTCAAAAATTGATTTGAGATCAGGATACCACCAATTAAAAGTACGAACAGAAGATATTCCCAAGACCGCTTTCACCTCCAGATATGGGTTGTATGAGTTCACAGTAATGCTATTTGGGCTAACCAACGCCCCCGCATATTTTGTTCACCTCATGAACAAAGTGTTTATGAAGTATATGGACAAGTTTGTTGTGGTATTCATCGATGATATTCTGATATATTCCAAAAACACCATAAGAGCACGCCGAACATCTCAGGATTGTACTCGGAGAACTCAGGAAACATCAATTGTACGCCAAATTCAGAAAATGTGAATTTTGGCTTAGGCAGGTGGGTTTTCTGGGCCACATGCTAACCCAAGAAGGTATTGCAGTAGATCCAGAAAAAGTCAAGGCCGTACTTGGATGGAAACCGCCAGCTAACGTATCGGACGTACGGAGTTTCTTGGGAATGGCAGGCTATTATCGGAGATTTATTGAAGGATTCTCCACTATAGCAAAGCCCATGACACAATTTCTCAAGAAAGGCAAGAAATTTGAATGGACAGAAGCATGTGAGGAAAGCTTCCAAGAGCTAAAAAGAAAATTAACAACGGCACCAGTACTAATTGTGCCAGATATACACAAGAACTTTGAGGTATATTGTGACGCATCCCGGAAAGGCCTCGGATGCATATTGATGCAAGAAGGCAAGGTAGTTGCGTATGTCTCCAGACAACTACGCAATCATGAGGACAATTATCCCACTCATGACTTGGAATTAGCAGCGGTCATCCATGCACTCAAGGAATGGAGACACTTCCTACTTGGGAATCGTTTTGAGATATACACAGACCATAAGAGTCTTAAGTATATTTTCACACAGCCAGAGTTAAATTTACAGCAATGACGCTGGTTAGAGTTGGTGAAGGATTATGATGTTGGAATCCACTATCATCCCGGAAAAGCAAATGTTGTGGCAGATGCACTTAGTCGAAATCCCAGCACGGAAGACGACAATATACCAAAATTGAGGCCAGAATTTCAACAAGAGTTTGCTCGACTCAATCTAATAATGGTTACCGAAGGCAGTGTGTCGAATATAGAAATACAGCCTACCCTAATGGAAAGCATCAAGGAAGCCCAGCACGGACACCCCAGCATTGAGGGCATAAAAAGGAAAGTGAGTTTGGGAAGAGCCTCAGAATTCAACATAGATGAGCAAGAAATATTGTGGTACGGAGAAAGGCTATGCGTACCAAATGTCAAGGGCCTCAAACAGCAGATATTAACTGAAAGTCACATAGCTCCGTATTCAATCCATCCTGGAGGGACAAATATGTACAAAGACCTTCAGGGAAATTTTTGGTGGCACGATATGAAGAGAGATATAGCCACGTTCATTGCCTGCTGTGATTCTTGTCAACGTATCAAGGCCAAGCACCAGAAACCAGCCGGACTGTTACAGCCAGATAAGATACCCGAGTGGAAATGGGACGAGATTGGAATGGACTTTATCATTGGACTGCCACGGTCACGACACAGAAACGATGCCATTTGGGTCATAACCGATAGATTAACCAAGGTGGCACATTTTATTCCGGTAAAAGCAACTTACACCACTCAGAGACTAGCCAGACTTTATCTTGCCCGTATCATCTGCCTACATGGAGTCCCTAAGACCATCATCTTCGATAGGGGCACACAGTTCGTCTCTACATTCTGGGATCACCTACAACAGGCACTAGGAACCCAACTAGCCTTCAGTACAGCATACCATCCCCAGACTGATGGACAAACGGAACACGTAAACCAAATCTTAGAAGACATGCTAAGAGCCTATGTCCTCACCTACGGGAACAGTTGGGAAGAAAGTTTGCCATATGCAGAGTTCGCATACAACAACAGCTATCAAGCCAGCTTGCAAATGGCACCCTTTGAAGCTGTATATGGGAGAAGATGTCGTACCCCGCTAAATTGGTCAGAGACCGGAGACAGCCATATCTTTGGCCCAGATATGCTCAAGGAGGCCGAGGAGAAAGTTAAGACGATTAGAGAACGACTCAAAACAGCTCAAAGTCGGCAAAAGAGTTATTACGACCGAAAGCATCAGGAAATTAGTTTTGAACCCGGAGAATTGGTATACCTAAGAGTTTCTCCTATGAAGGGTCTGCAACAATTCAAGATAAAGGGGAAACTAGCACCAATTCATCAGACCATTTTAGATAGTGGCCCGACGAGGCAAGGTAGCCTACTAGCTGGACCTACCCGGAGACTTGTCCGGTATCCACAACGTGTTTCACATCTCGCAGTTGAGAAAATACATAAGCAACCCAAAGAAGCAAGTTTCACATGAGTATATTGACGTGCAACCAGACCTCACTTACCGGGAGCACCCAATAAAAATATTAGAAGAGTCTGAAAGAACGACCCGACGGAAGACCATCAAATTCTTCAAAGTTCAGTGGAGCAACCACACCGAGAATGAAACCACTTGGGAGTGAGAGGATTTTCTTCGGACAGAGCACCCACACCTATTTAAGGATCAGCTGAAATCTCGGGGATGAGATTTTTCCTAAGGGGGTAGGTGCTGTGACACTCCAAAAAAAATTTCTTTGTGGTTTTGTTTTCAGCAAAAATCTTTCTTGGATTTAGTTTCTCCTGAGAGGAAAAACCTTTTTGGTTTTTGGGCTTTTATTTGGTTTTGATCCCTTCTAAATTTTTACCATGCCTCCTATGGTGAAAAATTTCCCAAAACCACTCCTTCCACTTTGGTTAAACCCAAACATTCTGTCCAAACTAATAAAATCCATTTTTTGGATTTTATTCCAATTATTTCTCCTCCCAAAATGATTCTGTCCTTTCTTTTGAGCCTAGGTGGATTGCAAAGCAAGTGCCTTAATGCTTTTGATTTTTGATCTCAACTCAACACCCTTGGATAGTCCTTTGTACCCACAACCTAGAACCATCTTGATCCACTCTTCTCCTATTCAAATATTTCAAATTGCAGTCACTGCAAGTTTGGACCAGATTTGCCAAATTTGGTGAAATTCATATCTACACCTCTCCAAAAATTCCACAAATATTCAGGCAGCCTCTAGATGCAATGAGAGGCCCCTCCACCAAAAACCAGCTCAAGGAAAAATCCCTACATGCCTGGATCATTCTGTCGAACACCTTGCATGCACTGTTCCAGTCATATTCAGTAAAATTCAGAAGTTCAGTGTCGGTCTTCGTCAGTAACTTCAGTCACGAGCTCACAGTGCGCTTGGCACGTAGCTCACGGCCTGGCTTGCTTGTCCGAAGCCTCACACGCGCGCTTGGCACCTTCCTGGCATCGGTGGTGCCCTGGCCCACCTGCGCCAGCGTGTCTTGCGGCGGCCGTAGCGCCGTAGCGGCTGACAGGAAGCAGAACGACGGCTCAACACCGTTCGGCGCCGCCCAAGCGTCCTGGTGGCTCCGCGTGGCCACCTCCTTGCCAGCGCGCGCATGCAGCACCGTCGCCGTGGCACGGCACACGCAGAGCACGCTCTCTGGCGCCGACGGGCCCGCGCCACCCCGTTCCGTCGAACTCACCCTAAACCCCCAAATCCCGACGTGGTTAGCACCAAAACGAAACCATGGGACATGCACGACGACGTTCAGCCTTTGAAACCTCCCGTGCAACCGCAGCGCCGCCGTAATCACCTCGCCGGAGAACCCCGTTCTCGGCAACCGCCTCGGGGCGGCTATATATAGCACCCCGAGCCTGCTCTCGCCCCCGGCACACCTCCTCTACCCCATCAGACCCTGCACAGCCACTAAACGAGCCATGAGGAGCTCTCCTTCCCCGACTCCGGCCACTCCGTTCCGCCTCGGCCCCCACCATGATTCACTCCGGTAAGGCCATCTCCGGCGCCCTAGCCTCGTCAGATACCTTCTCATACTATCGTGAGTCTAACCCCCTCACCAATTCCACCTCTACAGCTCTCTCCGGCGAGATCCACGGCCACCCGAATCACCGTCCGCCGGAGCAAGCATCGCCGCCGACGTGGTACTCGCCGGCGACCACCACCACCTTCCACAAACGCGGAATGGCGCCCTGATCACGGAGGTACACTCCGATCTCCCTGCCTTGCCGTGGATCGCCGCCGGCGACCACCGCGGCTCTCGGGCGCCGTCGAGCCCCGACTCCCCTGTTTGAACTTTCAAACCTGACGGGTGGGACCTGCCCATCAGCCTCTCTTTTGTTTTTTTCAAATCATTTGCAGAAGGCGTACTCTGGCAAATACGCTTCCTCTCTGAACTATTTTTTTGGATTCTTCTGCATAGCCCCCTGGAAAATTTCTGTTTCATTACAGATGGGTCCTTGGACCAAAATCTTATAACTTTTGATCAGAAAAGTATTTTTGATTAATTCTTTTTCTGTTCTCCTTAGATTTTTGTCTAGTTTTTTATCATATTTATTTGAAAAATATTTGGAACACTTTTCTATACACTCACGGTATTTACGTTGCGTGCGTATTTCTTCTTATACCGTAGATACCGGAGGAGGTGACGGAGCTGCAAACTTCGCACAGTTAGACTCTGACTACTCCGAACCAGGAAGGCATGTTTGAACTCTTGATATGATGAGTGTTGTTGCATGTTTGCATTTTAGTATAGTCACGGCATGTTTATGAACATCACTTTGTATGATATATCTCATGCACATGATCGGAAAGTAGGTTTCGGAAAGCACTATGTTGTTGGATGCATATTTGCAAAGCCATGTGTTGGTATGAGGATGGGTAAGATGGCAGTGTTGTGACATGCCAGTCTTATGCCAGATTATTTGACTACCGTGTCGTCATGACACAATTCACATTCCCAGTCATTCCGTCCTATACTGTCACATGTTTTCCGAAAGGAATATGGCATAGTAAGTTGCAAATTGTTTTCCTGGTACACACCAAGTGGAGAGGCCGGGATGAGGGTTCCATGGCCCTAGATTAAAGCCCGTCATCCGGTCAGGGGGCATGGGTGTTTCCGGTTGGGACCGAGCGGGGGGCACCCCTTAGAGCGCGCTTATAGAAATTTGATCCCATGCTATTCGAGGTTGTGGCCTCCCCGTCTCAAAGTTTTTCTTGGACGTTGTCCAGGGTGATTCCTGGCATCATGAGGTGAAATGGGTGTGTACTAGTTAAATGTGTTTCTACTGAAATGCCATAAACGGAACTAGTCCTTCGTGACTACGGAAATCCGTTGGCTGTGTTCAGTTCTTCCAAACTCTGCAGAGTCTCAATCTTTCAATTATCTTGTACTTTGTTCAAGTACTATAATTGTCTTATCTTGTCAGGTATTCAGCCTCAGTGACAAAAACTCCGGTGGGATTTATGTGTAATAAATCTGGTTAAAAGATTATTCTTGTGGATGAACTAATCTCGTTATTTACATTTGTTACGAGGCCCTGTCTGTGATGTCGCTCAGACGTCCGACGGTGGCATACCTGTTATTTGCTATTGCTAAAGCCCTGTCTGTGATGTCGCTCAGACGTCCGACGGTGGTATTTCTTTTAAAGCCCTATCTGTGATGTCGCTCAGACGTCCGACGGTGGTATTTCTTTTTAAAGCCCTGTTTGTGATGTCGCTCAGACGTCCGACGGTGGTATTTCTTTTAAAGCCCTTTCTGTGATGTTGCTCAGACGTCCGACTGTGGTATTTCTTTTAAAGCCC